>NC_061114.1:221426835-221685278 GCF_002878395.1 Capsicum annuum | reverse complement strand
TGTGAGTATTCTTTTCGATTATAATCGGTGGAATCGACCATTTCGCTACATAAAGAATAATCGATTTGACCAAGCCGTAAAAACTGAAATGTCACAATATTTTTTTGACACATGTTTTCTGGTTTCTTTTCTTCTTCTTTTTTCTTTCTTTTTTCCTTTAATTTAACTTTTTTCTTTTTCATTTTTTTTTACTCATTTCTTATAATTTCTTTTTTTCTTTCTCATTTTTTCATCTATTTTTAATTTTTATTTTTCTTTGTATTCTTTTTTTTTTCGCTTTCCCCTTTCTCATTCTTATTTCATCATTCGTATTCGTTTGAGATCTACATGGGTTAGCAAATATAAGTTTCTAATTATCTCATTTAGCCTATATAATTCATAACATCTCTTATCAATTAAATATAATCCATAGTCTCACTCCTTTATTATTATTTTTTTCTATCTTTTATTTCTCTTTTTTTTCTTTTTTCCTTTAATTTACTTTTTTTTCTTTTTCATTTTTTTCCACTTATTTCTTACTCGTTTCTTACACTTTTTTAATTTCTTCTTTTTCATCATTTTTTTCTTTTTCAATTTTATTTCTTTGCATTCTTTTTTCTTTTTGTATTTCCGTTTTTCCCTTTTTCATTCTTGGTTCGTTATTTTTGTCATTTTTCTTATTTTTTATATTCTTTTCCTCATTTTTTTTTTGTCATTGGATTTTATATTTTTTTACTTTAAATTTATTTGTATCATACTATATATTTCAAATAAATTTATTATTTATATTTGAATAGCTTAGTTGTCAATATGTACAATTTATCATTTGTATTTATATACAAATAAGTATATGAATTAAAATCAACATGGGTTATGGTGCAGTGGATGGAGCTGCTCCACCCTTAACCAGAGGTCGAGGGTACGACCCTGGTTATGGAAAAAATTTTGTTGGGAGCGCTGCCACCTTAATGGGCCCTGCAACGCCCGATCCGAATTAGTCGGGGCTCCAATGCAGGCACCGGACACCGGATGAAAAACCAAAAAAAAATATATGAATTAATTGTATTTTCTTGAGACTAAAATATATATGGTTGAGGATCCGCATAACCCTCGAATTATAAATGTTGGGCGAATATAAATCAATATGCGCTTATGATATTTTCGTTATCATAAAAAAAAAAAAAAAAGGGAACCAAAAAAAAAAAAAAAAAAATGTAGAAAGAGAGGTAGAAGTTAGAGATAGAAGAGAGAAAAAAGCGTAAAGAAAGAATTGAAGAAAAAAATATAAAAAAAATCAAAAAGAAAAAATAATGAAAAAGGAGAAAAGGAAAAAGAAAAAAGATGATGGTAAAAACAAATATAGTGAGCGGTTATGATATTTTAGTCATCATCCATAATTTGTATTCGACTTAACCATGTTCTTCGAAAATAAAAAAATATATAAAACATAAAATACAACCAAAAAAGAAAAAAATTGAGAAAGAAGTAAAAACAAAAAAAAATAAAAAATAGAAAAAAAGGAGACTGAAAAGGAAAAGGAAAAAAAAAAAAAGAGAAACAAAGAGTAGAGGGTAGATATTGAAGAGAGGAAAAAAAAGAAATGACAAAAAAATGAAAAAAAAAAAAAAAACTAGAGGCTACATATATAAGAGAGACAAAAAAAAATGAAAAAAAAAATGAAAAAAAAGTCAAGTTGATATGATATAGAGGTTTTAAGTTTTTGACTTAGGAGTTAAAGTGGGTTGAAACCATATTTATCCAATCCATATTTACCCATATTTTATATGGGCAGATTACAATCCAAATCATTTTTACTCGATCCATATTTAACCCGTCCAAATCCAATTCAATCCGCTCGTTTGCCACTCCTATCTACCACTAGAGTGAGGTAGAGGCACTGTTTTTGATATACCCTGGGTTCAAGACAAAAAATAATCCAAAAAAAGACGTAATAAAACTACCCGAGACAACATGGAGTAACACAACACGAGATAGTAAAGAGAACAATAGAGAATAACCACTTATACATAATACTACAATCGACCTACCGAAACCACATATATCAACCAAAAATCCAACAACACGAAACAATAAGCCTAGCATAAGGACAACGCAAGTACATACTCTTACCTACTAATCTTCTATCTTAATTCGCATCCGTCACACCTTATCTAAAGTCATGTCCTTCGTAAGTTTAATTACGTCATGTCCTGTCTAATCATCGCACCTCAATATTTTGTCGATCTATCTATACCACTCCTGAATCTATCCATAGCCAACCTCTCATACCTCTGCACGGGGACAATGCATCGTCTCTTTTTCACATGCCTGAACCATCTCAACATCACTTTCCGCATCTTGTCTTCCACGAAAGTCACCTCTGCCTTACCTCGAATATTTTCATTTTTAATCCTTTTCCTCCTAATAAACTCATACATCTATCGCAAAATCCTTATCTTTGCTACCTTCATCCTCTAGATTTGAGACTTCCTATACAAAAGATATTCTCTTAAACGAAGGTTTATATTCGCCCCTGACCATGATTTTCTCTATTGATGTTAGAATAACAAACATATAATAATTTCATAAAATTAGATGAGATTGGATTGGATCAAAATTTTCATAATGGACAGGGAGAATAACAAAGACGGGCACGCCATATATTATAAACAAGCGGTGTTAAAAACTTTGAACGATTCAATGGTGCTGCTTTAATATGCCATCATTTCATTTCATGGTTTAAATAGAATGTTCCCACATGCTATAAATAGACTGACCAAGTTATACAAATTAAAGGCCCAACAGCTTTTACTATTCAGATGATATTGATTTCTTTTTTCTGGATTCACAAGTTACGGGTGTGGTTTAGTGAGTAACGAAGTAGATTGAAAATATTAGATAATCTTTTCTCATTTATTCAAAGTCTTGATTGACAAAATTATATGTTAGCTATTACATGTACTAGTGAGAGGTTAGCAAGTATTTTGTGAAATTGTAAAGTGTGCAAAACTAACGCGAACCAATAATTATAAAAAATATAACTATTCACGAGTTGTGAGCTTATGGTATGTTAGTGAAGGGTGAAAAGTTAGTTGCGTGGCACTAATGTATTATTGGAAAAAGAATCAATCAAATGTTAAGACGGAGTGAGATCATTCTAAATGAGAAAATGAGGGATTCGGCTCACCTCCAGTAGGCTTTTAAAATTATTACACGTGTCTACTTAAATATTTAGTGGTGGAGATTGATTTAATTAACCAAAATCCTTAACTACGGTAAACATCCTCCCTCTTTCCTTTCTCTCTCTGGTGGTCAGATGAATGGTTTTCTTTGTTAGACAAGAACCATTTTGGTATTACCAAATCTCTTGAAAAGAAATGAGATGAACAAGCAATTGATGCATCTGGGGTATGAAATTTAAACGACATAGTGAGTTGAATGTCTTAAATTCCAGAAGAAGCAGGCAGCTTCTACGACACTGTCTATCTGACTTCTACTTAACCAACACTCCGAAAAAACACATTTCCATTTTGCTCTGTTCTCGAAACGTTCCATAGACAAGCTTCCATCCATCAAGTCAGCTAATGGGTCCGTTTTACTTACAGTCCCACATAGTCTTTGCAAATGGGCAATTTGAGGATGAGGATGTTTATGAACCAGACAATTTTTAATTCTAACTAGTTAGTATATAATATTTGTTGGGATCTAGTGAATTTTCAAGGAAAAAAACAGATGATGATAACCAGCATTGCCAATTTATGTTGAAAAATGATAATCTTAACTGTGGTTAAAGGTTTGGTTACTGAAATCAATCTGATTCATTAAAAATTTAGGTAGACACGTGTAATAAATTTAAAACTGTACTGGAGGGGATCCAAACCCGACCCGAAAATGAGTTTAAGCTTAATTAGTTGATTTGTTAATTCCTAATTTAGCTAACACAAAAATTAGCAACAATATATTGATTGAGGACATTTTTCTTACAAAAAACTCTTCAATGAGTATGGTGAGAACGGAAAACATTAATACAAAATTAGCTTTAAGATAAATTATGCATTAGGTACCCTATCCTTCTTTCCTCTTGTTTTTTTTTAACCACCAAACTTTTCCCTAACAGCCTATTTGGATGGTGGTTTTCATGGTATGGTTACCATGGGAACCATGTTTGTTTTTATGGTTTTTTAAAAATGGTGGTATGATATGTTACTATTCCATGGTTTGATAACCATGGAATAAAGCAATTTATTGAACCACTAAATTGATGGTGTGCCATGGTTTTTATTTTTCTTTTTCAACTATATTCTTATATAATTTTCTTTAATTCTATTTTATCCTTATCAATAATATTCATGCTAAGACTACGTATTTGTTAACAAGATCGAAGATTGCAAGACTTCTTGTTAGCAATATAAAAATTCAAAGAGTGAGAAAAATGATCACAGTTATTTAGTAGTAATAGTTTTTAATGCCAATAAAAACTCAATTCGATTAAAAAAAAATTGAAAATTGAAAATTGAAAATTGAAATGGAGGGAAACAGAGTGAATGCACAAAAAGCATATACACGGGAAGTGATTTTTGAACTCTAAAATGCATACATGTATACAATTGTTTTATTGATTGGGAAGTACTTCCCGATTGGATTAGTTTGCGTTCGTCAAACCTTTATTTAGCAAATACTCTTGTGAATTTGGCGTCTTAAAAGGATCATCGGGTAGCTATGAGAAGCATCAAGAAAGAAAGGACAACTGGTTACGCTAGCACTGATATGGATAAAAGAGTTGATATCTCAAATGTACTACAATTAAAGGCATTTTAGTAAATGTACCTATTACCATACCGTATCATACCATCAAACCAAACAAAAAATCTATTATTAAACCCCACTAAACAGTCCATCCAAATATGGTACTGCATCATACCATACTATACCATACCATACATTATGAAACCATGTCAAACCACCATCCAAACAGGCTGTTAGAGGATATGACGTATGCTTTACTATTAAAAATATGATGAGATTGATATGATTCCTTCATCTTTAATTAAATACTTAAGAGTGATCGTTGAAATACTCGAAAAAAAAAAAAAAAAAAGAATAGGACGTATGCTTTGCTGCGGTTATGACATGATGTGTCTGTTTGAACAATTTCCTTTAGAAAACATTTTGAAAAGAAAAAAATTGTACAAAGAAAAGATGGGTTCTTATTGATTAATTTCTGTGGATATTCTAAATGAATTCTGTAAAAAGGTGTCTCAAATAATTTTCCACTCAAATAGAAATCAAATAAAGAATATCAAAAACCTCTTTGTTTTTCTGTTTTCTCTTAGTGAAAAGGCATAAATTAAACTTCTTTAAATTAAAATATTAATACATTACAATTCTATTTCTTTTTCTTAACGACTTTGTATTCGATTCATTTTGAGAATTTATTGAAAACATCTCTCTATATTCACAAGGTAGAAATAGAAGTAAGGTCGGTCACACCATCATCCTTCTTAAATTTCATATGTCAAGTTATATGGAATATATTGTTATTACTGTTGGTACGTCAGGAAGTAAGATAACAAGCTAGTTTATTATTGTTATGTATCAATTCTCCCATATTAAAAAATACAAAAATGCTAATGAATTTATAAGTTAAATGTGTTCCCTTATCTATCAAACTAGTTTGAGCTTATAACATTGATGCTTTCATTGAGAGTTCCACGCGCGAAGTTGTAAGTCACAGTGATGGTCTGGGTGAGATAACCCCTTAACATTCTCTATTTTTTCAACATGTAACAATCGTTACATAACAATTATGCTCGAAGTTGTGACTCAAAGAGTCAAAGTGATAGCCTGGGTAAGATAACCCATTAACATTCTCTATTTTTCATATGTAACAATCGTTACATAACAATTATGCTCTAGAAAATAACAACAGGAATATTTAAACAGAATAAGTATAATGCTTTCTTGTTTTTTTTTTTCTTTTTCCTTTAGAAAACCAACGAACGACATTTTGATAAGATTGACTATTAAGATATAAAATTCTGTCATGATGTCCCTCATATTTTTGGTGCATTCATACGTTCTCTCTTTTTCATTAAACGACATAAATTTCTACGAACTTCATGTACTAATCACTCTTTCTTTGTACTACTAAAGATGAAAGGTGCAATATAATTTCAGTGCGTACTGCTTTTGTTACTTTCTTGTTTGCTTTTACTTGTCACATTTTAATTTAACATATTCATTTAAAAAATTAATTAATAATATGATTATTATATCATAATACCATTTAATAAATAATGTTTACATTATATCTTGAAATTAATTTGAAGAAAAAAAAATTAATGCTAAGAGTAAAATGAAAAAAAAAATTATCTTTTCTGTTAAAAATGAAAAGTAAAAGTAGAAACTCAATTAGAAAATTAGTGACAAAGTAAAAACGAATGAAAGAAGTATTAAGATAACCGATGAATATTGGCCCGAAGATTTTAGCATTAAATTCATTATATTTTTAAAATTATTACATCAGATCTATTAATTGTTGCAATTGCACTAAATTAATACACAACACAACATCTAAATACTGAGTCCAAATTAATTCAATTTAACATCTTCTACGTCAGCCTCTGATGAAATTAAAGTACTTATTTTATACAGTAAAATCCACTCTCTTTTTTAAATTAAAAAAAAAAAAATCAAAAAGCTATTGATTACGTTCAAGATATAGACTCATATAATATGAGTCATATTATCACTTTAAGAGTAAAGACATTTCCAATTTACTTTAGCATTTAAATTTAATTTTTATTTATTTACCCTCTTTAACATCTTTAAAGTGTATTTATTTTACCCCTAATACTGACGTGATATTTTTTCTAAAGGACGTATTTATTTATTAAAAAAAATAATTTAAGTAATATTATATTAGAATATAATTAAAAAAAATTAAAAATAAAAAATAGACACTTTTTGCTTCTTCTTCTTTTTCAAAACATTATCAACAACAATATCCAAATTTTTCCGTTAACAACCTCAAATACATTTTTCACCACTTCTCTCCTTTAATTTTTTTCATATTCCTCCATTAACACCACCAAAAAATAACTACCGACACTAAATTAAAAAATTTCCTCCATTAAACACCTATTTGTTAAAGAAACACGAATCAGAATCACCCATTTTCCTCTATTAAACACCTATTTTTCCTCCACTGTTAATATTAGCAAGAGAAATAAAACAAAAGAAAGTTCTTAGATCCATTTGTTAAAGAAATGGGAAACAAAAAATGGGATAGTTTCAATTTCAAAAATGAGATAATTTGAATGAAAATTATTCAATGGAAACTATTCAGAGGAAAATATTAACAAGAGAAATTCTAGGAAAATTTTCCTTCATTAAACACCCATTTTTCCTCCACTAAACACCCATTCAAATTTTTTAGATCCATTTATTAAAGAAACATCCAACATAATTTTTTCCTTATCTTTCTTAGATTCATTTGTTTGAACAAATTGATAATTAATTAAATTTTTTAAGTGAGTTGAGTTTTTCGACAAAAATTCACCGAAAAATCTGATAAATGTGGTTGTATTGGGGTGGACGGAGGTGGATAGGTGTGTGTGCAGGTGGGGCAGTATGGGGGAGAACGGAGCGTGTGTGCAGGTGTGGGGGTGGACAGGAGGGGGGGGGGGGCGGGGGGGGGGTAGGACGGGGGGTTACGGAGAAGATGAAAAATGGGGGGTTGTTTTAATTTAAACTATTTTATATATATATATATATATATATATATATATATATATATATATTATTTATGTGGCTCCGATGTGGCGGTGATGTGGTGCTGACGTATCAGCGAGTGTGATGCACTCTCTATTATGAGAGTGGTATTATATATTAAGGGGTGAAAATTATTCACTTTAAAGATGTTAAGAAAAAAATAAATATAAATTAAATTTAAGTGATAAAGTGAATTGACAGGACAAGTTAAAAAAACAGATGTCTTTTCTGTCACTTTAATAAAGAAATTTTGTAATCACAATCCCATTAATTCACGCATCCAATCAGTTGTGCAATTCTCTGGTTTAAGCATAAAAAGAATACTTTAAGCAGTGATAATATGACACATCTTGTTGAATTATTTTTCCAAAAAAAGATACTTTTGGGAAAGAAAAGGGGGATAAAAGAGACAAATTTCTTTATCTTTTTATCTTTTGTTTTTTCTCCCTTTTTATCTAATTATGCACTAATCGATTATCAAGTACCTATCAAGAAAGAGTAGCGTAATTCGTAATATAACAAAATTATAGCAAGAAAAGTAGTATAAGTTTTGCTTTTTGTACTTCATTTTATGTGGAATATTTTGTGCTTCAATTCGTTAATTAGAGCATGATAATATATATAGGTAAAATTAAAAAAAAGTTCAAATATATTATCAAATTACTATTAAAAATGTCTTGTCATTCGTTATAATTTCGGTTCATATCTATTATCGTATTTAAAAGTTTGACTTATTTTATGTCACTGTCGTTATTAAAGGGTACATTTTTTTTAATTTTAATTTAAGCAAAATTGATTGATTTAAATTTAATGATCGGACTTCTAATAAGAAAGTTCATGGGACAAAAATAGTTTTGTAAAATCACTATTGTAAATGTTGTTTTGCAAAATATGAATGAAACTTCTGTAGCAGCAGTTGCATATATGAACCAAAATTTTAAAAGTGATAATATATATGAATCAAACTTATAACGAATAACATAAATTACTTATTCTAATAGTTTGATCGCATATTTTTTTCATGTAATGTTAATAAATGGACCCTTGAATCCATGATCTCGAAAATTAACTCAAAAAATAAAAATTGTGTAAATCATATTTTAAAAAAATAAAATAAAATTCCCCTTTTTGTTAGCCGAGGTGGAAGATTCAACAAATCAAACATGACGCATAAAATAGGGATGGAGACTAATAACTAATTAGTCCAATAAAACAAAGTTCTTTTTGGCAGTGTAGTTGTTAGTACAATTTTTTTTTTTTGGTAAAGTGTTGTATAATTGGAATATCATTTACTAGTTAGAGGTCAATTTAGAATTTTACATCAATAAATTTTTATAATAATTTTAAACTGATATTATAATAATAAGTTAAAAATTAAATTTACAGTTAAATATTGAGTAGTATTTTTTCTGAATATATATATAGAGAAAATTTATACATCTATACAAAACCAATTTAATTTACATGTACTCATGAGGAACTTTCCAGATCCATCCTTATTATAATGTCTCAACCTCATATTAATTGAGTTTGACTACATGAATCTTGATTATTCATTTTTGATACTCTTATTTATTAAACAATAAATTTCAATCTACTTCCTTTTTATTTTAAACGTAAAAATCTTTTTAACTGAATTAGATTATAATTTTCCTTTCGTCCTAGGAATCGGAGAAGAACATAACAATCACCCTTTACGGCGACAAAACACTCAATAAGCAATTATCGAAGATTATAATTTACTTGTGCGTATTTTATTAAATTGAATCAGATAATTATATTTAAAATGTTAAAATAGACAGAGGAGTAGCAAGTATTTCTTTATTTTTAATCAAATACTTGAATTTGAACTGTTTTGACTATAAAGTCTATTTTTATTAAAAAATATATATTTTTTTTAGTATGAAAGTTTTTGGAACTTAAATTTGGTACTATTTGGAATACAAATATAGATTGAAACTTATTTAGCCAAATTTCAATATAAATAAAAAGTTTTGTAAAAATATATAAATATATATATATATATATATATCTATAACGACCTTTGCCACTTAGCGCCACGAGCCCGGCACACAATAACCTTAAATCCTTCTGAAGTCCTCCACCGTATACCGCCACCTCCGCGGCCGCAACCGCCACTTTTTTGCTAACATATGCCTCCTCCGATTCCGGTGACCGTTACAATAATACAATAGACCTTAATCTTTTCTATTTCCGGACTCCTTCTAAATTTTTCCACCGCCGACAACCACCACTTTTTGCTAAGATACGCCACCTTTTCGCTAACATAAGCCTTAATTTACAATGAGACAATGAGCTCCCCTCCACAATCTCCCGATTCCAAAGACGAAGAATCTCGCCACCTCCTTACCACCCAGCTGCCACCGTCAACATCGCCGTTAATTAACGGCGATGCTGATAACGCCGCTAACGGAAAGGAAGAAGAAGAATTTGCGTACGGATCTGGAGAAAAGATCCACGTCGTTGATTTCGAGTCAGTACCAATCGACGGTGTTGATTACAGCACGGTTCCGCCATTTTCATGGAAGAAGCTGTGGCAGTTTACGGGTCCTGGATTCTTAATGAGTATAGCTTTTTTGGATCCGGGTAATTTAGAAGGGGATCTACAAGCTGGAGCAATTGCGGGTTACTCGCTTTTATGGCTATTGTTATGGGCTACTGTAATGGGATTAATGATCCAGTTACTTTCGGCGAGAATTGGCGTTACAACTGGCAGGCACTTGGCTGAGCTTTGCCGGGAAGAGTATCCTAAATGGGCCGGGGTTTTACTGTGGTTTATGGCTGAATTGGCGTTAATTGGTGCTGATATTCAGGAGGTGATTGGGAGTGCCATTGCTATTAAGATACTTAGTCGTGGGGTTATTCCCCTTTGGGGTGGTGTCCTTATTACTGCTTCTGATTGGTAAATTTTCGTCCAATTGAGTTGTTTAGCTCGAAAAAATCACTAATTCAGTTCAAATTAGCATAGTCTGGTTAATATTCATCAACTGGTATTATGTTTCATTTTTGGGTTGTGTAGTAGTATTGGAATGAAATGGACCTGAATAGAGTGTCCTTATTACTCTGCTTCTGATTGGTAAATTTTTCGTCTTTTTGAGTTGTTTAGCTTAAAAAGATCACTACTTTAGTTGAAATCAGCATTTATACTGTAGTAGTATTACTGTGTTTGCCAATTGGATGTCTGTTCAATGCTCGTCAACTGAGATCATAGTTTCCTTTTGCATGTAGGATGTTTCTTCATCATGTGGATTGTGGGGGTTTGTTAAGTGTCCTTTTGTTCTGTTTAAAGAACCTTTAGTTTGGTGTCATAGTATCGTGAATGAAATGGACTTGGATAAAGCTGACGGATAGAATTCATGTAGCAAACCCAGTTGTTTAGGGATTAAGGTGTAGTTGTTTAGCTCAAAATGATCAATGCTTTAGTCCAAATTAGCATTTATTTGGTAGTTTTATTATATTTTGTTTGCCAATTGAATGCGGAAAGTACAGTCTGTTCAATGTTCATCAACTGGGATCATAGTTTGCTTTTGCATGTCTTATGTTTCATCTTCATGTGGGTTTAGTTAAGTGTCCTCTTCTTCTATTTAAAGAACCCGTAGTTTGCTGTAGTAGTATTTGAATCAGACGAACCTGAATAGTGTGAATGGATACAAAAGATTCATGTAGCCAGCACTGAATTTTTGAGATTGAGGTGTAGTTGAGTGGTTGATGTAGTAGTACGTTTCTGATTGAATTAATGTTCTTTGGTGTTCTGGTTTTAGAACTTACCATCGCAAGCTTGAACTTACGTTTGCAAATACTGCCCTTATTAGTTGATCAATCTATTAATTAGTTTTTCTTTTGTTCTGTTTTATAAACAGCTTTCTTCTTTTGGTTCTTGAGAACTATGGGATAAGGAAGCTGGAAGCTGTATTTGCTGTTCTTATTTCGACTATGGCACTGTCCTTTGCTTGGATGTTTGGAGATGCCAAACCAAGTGGGAAGGAGCTTCTAGCAGGTGCATTTCTAATTCTAGCATTTGTTTAGTGTAATTATGTGGTATCGTATTGGGTAGGCACTGATATGTCGTCTTTTCAAATGTATTTCATTATTCTGCAGGTCTCTTGATTCCAAAACTCAGTTCAAGAACAGTTAGGCAGGCTGTTGGAGTAGTTGGTTGTGTAATAATGCCTCACAATGTATTCTTGCATTCAGCTTTGGTGCAATCCAGAGAGATCGATTTGAAGAAAAAAGGGCAGGTTCAGGAGGCACTGAATTACTACTCAATAGAATCCTCCTTTGCCCTTCTTGTCTCCTTTATGATCAATTTGTTTGTTACAACTGTCTTTGCCAAAGGATTTTATGGCAGTGAGAAAGCTAGTAGTTTAGGCCTTGTAAATGCAGGGGAGTTTCTTCAGGACAAGTATGGTGGGGGACTGTTCCCAATTCTCTATATTTGGGGCATTGGATTACTGGCAGCTGGGCAGAGTAGTACGATAACCGGTACTTATGCTGGACAGTTTATCATGGGAGGTTTTCTAGATCTACGTTTGAAGAAATGGCTTAGGGCACTGATTACACGGAGTTGTGCCATTTTGCCAACAATTGTGGTCGCTCTGATCTTTAATAGATCTGAATCATCACTTGACGTTTTGAATGAGTGGCTTAACGTGCTTCAGTCTATACAGATCCCTTTTGCGCTTATTCCCCTTCTGACGTTGGTGTCCAAGGAGGATCTAATGGGTACTTTCAAAATTGGGCCTACTCTCGAGGTAACTTGCCTTTCCCCATTGTCTGTGGTTTTGAGTTTCTGTCTATTTGCTTTCTAAAAATTAGACATGAATGTATCAAACATGGTCAATTCCTTTATTTGTTTCTGTTTCTTTTTTCCGGGTCAACTATGATTTTAAAATTCAAATCATCTTAGTTATTTTTGGTGGCTAGCAATTTATGTGAGTTTGATGTCAGAAAGTGTAGAATCTTATGGCGAACGGAAAAATTCGAACTGTAAAGGTAGCAAAGCAACGTAGTTTCTGATTAACACCACTGTCTCATTAAGATATAAGTAAGCTGCTGGTTTGGTCCATAATGATAATAGCATACTTAGTTACACGATCTAGTCATTTTCTTGTGTTTTAGTATTGGTACACTTCTAGCAATTTTAATCGTCTTCTTTTGAACTAGTAGTCTTTTACTATGACATGGATCCTTCAATTGTTTTGATGTACCCTGTATTGAATCGGTGTGACATGATCGGAGTATTTCATTGCAAATTTTTCTGAATATAAAAAAGATTTAGTGATACCTGCATGTACCTTTATCAGATATCAGATATCAGATATGTATTCACATCCTAGTCCATGTATAGTAGGTCCTATGTGTGTTTGATGTCTAAAACTCGATACTTTGAAATTAACGATATATATTGTATACTATTTTCATTTATTTCAATAACTGTGGTGTCCCAATCTGAGTCACCTCGACTAATCTGGTGAGAAGTCTTGCCTTTCCACCTGAACAATACCGGTTTAACTTAAAACATCAAAGCTTTAGACAGACGGGAATAAATAACTAGCTTCTTTTGTCTCCATGGTCAATTTCATCTTCATTGACTGCTAGGCTACACCTTTCGATGCTTAACGATATATATCTAAATGAAATTGATGATGGAGGATCTTAGCATAATAAAAATTACCAAATACTCCATTCCATAAAGAACCTTTTTTCACTTTGTTTTGTGGTTGTACCCAGCTTGACACGTTTATGACTAAGACAAACTACATAAAATGTACAATCCTTTCAGAGTTATCTGGCTGATTTGTTAAAATTGTCGCAGACTAAGTCAACCGTATTGCATGTCTGAAGCCGTCGTAAATTCATTAACATTTCAGCTTTTTGTATTCTAAATTTTGGACTGTCTTGTGTCGGTTGCATTTTTTATGTGAATCCTATTTTGAATTGCCCTTTCTATTGCTGTAGCGAGTTGCATGGACTGTTGCTGTACTCGTGATGGTTATAAACGGCTATCTTTTGCTGGACTTCTTTATCTCGGAGGTCAATGGTCTGCTGTTTGCTTTTCTGGTCTGTGCTGGGACTGCAGGTTATATTGCCTTCATTTTATACCTTATTTCACATGGGGGTGGCAATGTTGTCAATTGGTTCAACCTACTCCGCAAAAAAGGATATAGCTATGCTGGTCAATGAGACATCTAAGATAATACATTACATCAAATCCAAACGTCGTAAATAGTAAATCACTACATGGCAGAGAAGCCATGGCTCGGGAAGTTTGGTTACTGAAGCATTCTTTCGTCTGAAGAGATTCCAAATTCATTGTGTTCTAACTGTCATAAGAGATGTCGAGAAACTGTCAGCATTTGCTTTTAGCTGTTGGTTCCTCAAAAGAAATAATGGAGCAAACTATCCAGGAAAGACATCATTTATATATAGAGGGTAAGGAAAGTATATAGTCCGACACGGATGAAGATACTACTTGTTCATTGCAGGCACATACAATCCACCATGTTGTATTTTATCGAATAGATGCAAAAGAACTTGGAAGCCATTGAATTTTTGCGAGAGCATTTTCTATTGTGCAGTAATGTAATTTTTGGTTCATCTGATCAGCAGTGACTTACATCAATACAAGTGAAGCGTTTGGATCTGTTCTTGTGATGCCATATTTGATGTTTTTACTCAATTTGTAGCTTCTTTTTTTCTTTTTGGAACCCCAAGGAAACCACAACCTCAACCTCCCTCTGCCACAACCTCTGCATTTTGGGTGGGCACTTTGTGGTAATTTCCTCGAATTGCAATAGCTCGTAAATTGCACTAAGCAAGTTCCGTGCGACAAGCTCATGGCTAATGCAAGTTTCGTGCAACAAGCTAATGGCTAAGCGACAGGTGGAGGTTGGATTTGGTTCCAGGTTTCCATGTGGAGATCAACCTCCTAACCACTCAATCATGCCCTTCCTGGTGCTTCTCTCTCTGTTTTTTTTTTTTTAACTTGGTTTGTTACGGGGAGCTTTCATTTTGTGCTGTATTTGGATGATTTTGATACCAAACTAGAGGAAAAAGGGAAACTTTTGTCTCGCAAGTATTTTTAATAAGTCAATTAAGTTTTCCTTTATCTTGTTAGTTAACAATGAAAGCATGAAAGGTATCTTTTGTCAAAACAACTAGTCATTTGATATTATAACAAGACAACATTGTGCAAACTAAATAAACAATAATCAATATTTGAACTCGTTGGAATGTATGTATAACAAGTTAGAAATTTTAGGATAGATATGCATAATTCTCAAAGTAGTTATTATTGTGATCAATTTACTCATTATCATTATATTTGGTAGTAGTTTGGTGCACCTTAGGTGTTTTCCCTTACATACTAGTAGCACTAGTATTAATCTTGTATTTTTTCTCCCTCCCATTCTGTTAGTATTTACAGTTTCTTATGCTTCGATTATCACATTATTTTACTGTTGTTACTTGAGCCAAGGATCTTTTCAAAACAATCTCTCTACCTCCACGAAAGTACGGTAAGGTCTGCATACACTCTACCCTTCCTAGACACCATCCATGAAATTTCACTGTTGTTATGGTTGCAATTTTTTAAACCCAAAGGAAGCTGCATGTTAGTTACTCCCTCCGTACCAAATTTCCTAATTTAATATCCCATTTTACTGTCTTTTTTCATTAATCAGGACAACACAAATTTTTTTTCCATGTTTACCCTTTACATTAATTACTTTTTCTTCAAATTAAAGTGTAAATATCATTTAATAGGGGTATTATGATAAACTAGCCATCTTATTAATTATTTTTTCTTAATCAATATGTCTGGACGGATAATTTGGGACGGGGGAAGTATATATCAGGAGGCAGAAAATGCAGTTCACAGTATTTCACGTTCAAAAGAAATGGAGCAGAATATTTCCAAATTTGCTTCCTCAAATAGTTTGAAACAAAAGAAAATAAATATTCTAAAAACCTATAGACATTGCTGTTGATCATCAACAGATCAAAATATTCCACTGACTTTATTACATAAAAGAAGAAAAAAGACAAGCAAATGTGAACAGAATAAATGCAAATGA
Organism: Capsicum annuum; assembly: GCF_002878395.1. Classification (NCBI taxonomy): domain Eukaryota; kingdom Viridiplantae; phylum Streptophyta; class Magnoliopsida; order Solanales; family Solanaceae; genus Capsicum; species Capsicum annuum. Next base: position 221,669,430 of record NC_061114.1, on the reverse strand, counting down.
TGGTCCCCCAACCTTAATCACCGACGCTGATGGATCCTATGATCAATGTGAAAATAGTTAATCTATCAAAAAACATTTTGGTCTTGTCTAGAAGAAAATACATGTAGAACATAACAATGGTGAATTCTCCGTCATCTGAGCATAATGGTGTTGTTGAAATTAACAAACATGTACCTGAAGAACGAGAATCCAATCGTCTATTATCTGACGATGATGATCAGGTTAAAAATAAAATCTTGGCGATCGAAATAGATAGAGCTGATGCGGCTGATGAGGTGGTGCCACATTTTTCATGGAGGAAATTATGGGAGTTTACAGGGCCGGGTTTTTTAATGAGTGTTGCATTTCTTGATCCAGGGAATTTGGAAGGAGATTTGCAGGCTGGAGCTATCGCGGGCTACACGTTGCTATGGTTGCTTATGTGGTCCACTTTCATGGGCTTGCTCATTCAGCTATTGTCGTTGAGGTTGGGTGTCGCTACAGGCCGGCATTTAGCTGAGATCTGTCGGGAGGAATATCCGAATTGGGCCACGATTTTGCTTTGGTTAATGGCGGAGGTGGCGTTGATTGGAGCTGATATTCAGGAAGTTATAGGAAGTGCTGTTGCTATTAAGATACTCAGTCGTGGGGTTATTCCTCTTTGGGGTGGTGTCCTTATTACTGCTTCTGATTGGTGAGCTTTCCTTTTCACTTTGGTTTCCGAGCCAGTTTGCAAGTACCTCAACTAATGCTACACGACACACTGCCACCGATGACAGAATAGAAAAATAACATCTAACTTTTTGTGTTCCTTGGATGTTATTTCCTCTCTTTTTGTCGTTATTCAATCCTTTAAAATATGAAACTATGTTGGCTTTTGATGTCTTGCCTTACAAAATTTGACCAGGACTCTACACTAAAATGTTCTTGGCTCTGCTAACAATCAGGGAAGAGCCAAATTATAGGAGTGCAAGGGGGTCGATTGAACCCTCTTCATTGAAAAAGTACACTATGTAGATAGGGAAAAAATGATTTTTTTTGCATATATTTAAGTTGTTGAATCTCCTCGTCGCAAGAAATTCTTTTTTTGAATCCCATTACTTGAATTCCTGACTCCGCCACTGCTGACAATGATTGTTTTGTTTGAATAACAGCTTCATCTTCTTATTTCTGGAAAATTATGGAGTTAGGAAACTAGAAGCATTTTTTGCTGTTCTAATTTCCACAATGGCATTATCATTTGCCTGGATGTTTGCTGACACTAGGCCTAGTAGCAAGGAACTAATAATAGGTCAGAACCAGTCTTTGATCACATGTGCATTTCTTTATTTCTGTAATCTATGTCGATTCTGTGCCTACATTAAATTCTTTAGCTTGAACATTTTTCAGGTCTTTTGCTACCTAGACTCAGCTCAAAGACAATTCAGAAGGCTGTTGGAGTTGTTGGTTGTGTCATAACTCCTCACAACGTATTTCTGTACTCCGCTTTGGTGCAGACGCGAAAAATTGATCCCAAAAAGAAAGAAAAGGTGCAAGAGGCACTGAACTACTACTCAATCGAGTCTTACGTTGCTGTTTTTGTTTCATTCTCTATCAATTTGATGGTAACAGCTGTGTTTGCTAAGGGTTTTTATGGAACTGCGCGAGCTAATAGTATAGGCCTAGCAAATGCAGGGCAATATCTTCAAGAAAGGTATGGTGGAGGTTTATTCCCAATTCTCTACATATGGGGCATTGGCCTTTTGGCAGCAGGTCAAAGTAGCACCATGACAGGTACTTATGCTGGACAGTTTATAATGGGAGGATTTCTGAATCTGCGGATGAAGAAATGGATAAGGTCAGTGATTACGAGGAGTTGTGCCATCATGCCAACCATAATTGTGGCCATTTATTTCAACAGATCAGAAGATTCACTCGATGTTCTGAACGAATGGCTAAATGTGCTTCAAGGCATGCAGATTCCCTTTGCTATCATTCCTCTTCTAACATTAGTGTCAAATGAGAAGATCATGGGAGTCTTCAAGATTGGGAAGCTCATGGAGGTTAGGCATCAGAAATTACAATCCCTACCATACTGATTTTATAATAGAAATTGCCTTGTTATAACACCCTTTTAGCACGATGATGATCCTTTATATGCACTAAACTGCGACATGTTTATCTTGCATTTAATTTATTGGCAAAGCTAATAGTGTCTTAATAGCAATGACCAAAATTAGTTTCACACCCTTTTAAACTTTTTCGATACATCAGTATGAATAAGGGATCCTCGACTTCTCTCCTTCCTGATTTCTCTGTTGTGTTTCTGTCTTTGTCCTAACCTTAACAAACTCACCGGATCCTCGACTTCTCTTGTTGCCGTTTCTGAATTGGAATGTCTACAATCTGATCAAACTACGATTATAGGAAATTAAGAATATAAAGAAGACTAGCCATGATAGTGAGAAAACTTTTTGTCAAAGTTTAGCTTCTTCAGTCCTCTTGTTTTTCTTTGAGAGCTCTCCCTCATCGAAGTGTCTAGCTGACATTCTTTATATGAGCTGCACCATCTTTCGACTCTTTTTCACTTGAATTCAGTAAGTGGTAAGACTGTATCTGATACACTTCAATTATTCTTGATTGCAGAGAACTGTGTGGACAGTTGCTGCCATGGTAATAATGATCAATGGGTATGTCATGTTAAGCTTCTTCCTTTCTGAAGTTAACGGCCTGCTGTTTGGTGTTGTGGCTTGCGCGGGTGCTTCTGCATATGTGGCTTTTCTTGTTTATCTCATTGCCCAGCGTCATAACCATGCGGAGTTGAATGGCTTTATTCACCTTGCAACTTGAGTTAACAGTTAAAAGAATTCTGAAATATTCAAAACTTCATAAGGCCCAGGGAAATGGCAGACAGGATAGTGCATTTGTAAAGGAGAGTTCATGATTATAATAACAGCACTACTTTGGAGTACAGAAGGTTTAATCTGAAAATTCTTGCAATTTGGCACTAGAGAGGCAGAGAGCCGTGACAAAAGCTGAGCCAGGGAATCAAACATGAAGATTTATGTTGTTCGGGCCTTCTAAAAACCAATTGCTTCTGGAGGATTCGACACACCCGACAGTATTTTAAAGAGGCCAAGCAACATAGATAGTGATGGATTATGCATCACAAGCAGATAGTATCTCCCACATTGCCTCTAGCACTAGCTTGATTGATTAGGAAGGAGCTGCTATTCTCTTTTACTGTATACAATGAAAGAGTGTTGAAATATATTATTTGTTAAGAGTTAACTGTGCAGCTGTTAGAGCTAACTTTAGTTACTATGTGTTGATGTTTCATTGATCTTGCAATGTAACTAATTACAGTGGATGGAGTGATCAGTGAATTAGTGAGTTGGTTTGTTAGAATCTTCTAGATGCTATTAGAATGAGTGGTCAGTCTATAAATATCCAGCTGGATATTCATTGTAACCAACTTCTTCCTTCTTCACAAAACAAAATAATACAACTTTCTCCTTCTTCAATGTAGCGCTTGTTTCCTACCTATTCATGTTTAGTTCCTTAGCTAATCACAAGCAGTTTTATCAGATCGCAGAGATTTAGAAAAGACATTGATAGAGTTTAGGTCTCTATTGTGGAGAGATTACCAATCTTTGTTACTAGCGGATTTTGAGCTATTGCAGAGAAAGTTCTGATCTCTGTTTTTTGGTCGTTTCCAATAATTTGGTGTGTTATCGTTGAAGAATTTAATTTCTATTGATAATTCACTTTCTATTTGAGTGGAATTCGATCTCTACATCAACAGTTTTTTGAAAATCAGAAATGACGTCAAAAATTGATCCAAGTGATCCTTTGTTTATAGGAACATCAAATGTGTTTGGAGCCACTTTGATCCCAATTAAGCTTGTTGGATTAGAGAATTATGGAGTATGGAGCCGATCGATAAGGATTGCATTAATGGGGAAAAGGAAGAATGGTTTTGTAACAGGTGCTTGTAGTAGAGATATATACAGAGAAGAATTTCATGAACAATGAGAAACTTGCAATGCAATAGTGTTGTCATGGTTAATGAGCTTAATTAGTGCAGAATTGTTAAGTGGTATTGTATATGCAACAAGTGCATTTGAAGTTTGGAAAGATCTGAGAAAGGTTTGATAAGGTAAATCGCATGAGGCTTTATCGGTTATATAGGGAAATTAACTCATTGCCCCAGGGAGCTGACTCAGTAGCAACTTATTTCACAAAATTAAAGAGCTTATGGAGTGAGTATGATGTAGAAGTTCCTGCACCATCATGTGCTTGTCCAAGGTCCAAAGATTATGCTATTTTTTAAGTGGCTTGAATGATTCTTATGATCAGGCTAGAAGACAAATTCTGTTAAAAGGAGTTATACCTACACTTAATCAGGCCTATTCTATGATTATAGAAGATGAAATTCAACATTTGGCTTGTGCAACTACTACAAGTGAAAAGACAAATCCAATTATAACACCTGTGAGTAGAAGCTCAGAAAACAGTTATGGATCTAAAAATCACAGAGGGAAGAAATGTGACTATTGTTGCTTTACTGGACATACTAAAGAAACTTGTTACAAATTGATAGGCTATCCTAATGATCAGAAGCAGAAAAGAAGGAAAGGTTACAATGGTAATTCAAGAGGATCACACCGGCATTTTGGTTCTGGAAGAAACAACAATCATGCTTATGGAAGGTCTGGTGGTTATGGGAGTAAGGACATCAGTATGGATGCCAAACAAATACTCGACATTCAACAAATAACATTACTGGTAACAATTTCTATGGAGATGCAGGGCAGGTTGCTTCAACCAGTCATGAAGGAAACAAGAAGATTCACAGTGTTATTTTTCCTAAGGAACAAACCTTCACAGATGGAGAATATAAGCAAATTATGAAAATATTGAACAAGGATACAAGAGAAGTGAAGCAAGTAAACATGTCAGGTAATGTTATTTGTTCACTATTTCATCACATGTCTCGAGAATGGATATTAGATTTTGGTGCAACACATCATCTAGCAGTAAATAAAGAAGTGTTATCAAAATGCTATAAAATAGGTAACTCAGAAAAGGATAAGGTGAATCTTCCTACTAGTGCTAAGGTTGATATATCACATACTGGAGAAACATATATTTTTAAAGATGGAAACGTGAAGAATGTATTGTTTGTACCTAATTTTAAGCTTAATCTGCTATCAGTGTCCAAGATACTAGACAGCTTTCATGGTGTGTTTTCTTCTACCCTGATTTCTGTGTGTTTCAGGACTTTCACAGTGGCAGGGTGAAGGGGATTGGTAAGGAAGATGGTGGTTTGTACCTTTTTTAAAAGGAAACTCCGAAGTGCCTAGAACACAAAGAATGCAGTCTCATAACAAGTTGGTGGCAGAAGTAAATATGCAGGATAGCAATCTCTAGCATAGAAGGTTGGGTCACCCCTCATCTCAAGCACTAGAGTTGTTGAATATCTTGAAGCATAGTAAGGATGAGGAAGGTCTAAGTAGTTTTCATATTTGTCCCTGAGCCAAGCAGACCTAATTAGTTTTTCCTACAAGTAACACTAGCATTGATAAGGGTTTTGATATTGTACATATGAATCTTTGGGGACCCTATAAAACATCAACTGTTGGCAAGAAATACTACTTCTTAATAATCTTTTATGATCATATTAGATATACTTGGCTTCATCAATTACAATTTAAATCTGAAACTATTGTTGCTCGCAAAACATTTGTATGTATAATCCAGACCCAGTTTGGTGCTCAAATTAAGATTATATGATCTGATAATGGGACTGAGCTCTTTAATTCTTAATTTAGTGATTTGTTTAGATCCCTAGGGATTATACATCAAAGTAGTTGTCCTCATACAACTCAAGAGAATGATGTAGTTGAAAGAAAACACAGACAGAATTTGAACATATCTAGAGCCATTAAGTTTCAGTCACAAATGCCTATAAGATTTTAGGGTTTAAATGTTAAAGCTACAATTTATCTTATAAATAGATTGCCTGAAAAAGTCCTTATGAAATGTTATTTTCTAAAACCCCATCTTTGTCACACCTGAGAGTTGTTGGATGTATGTGTTATGCTTCAGTGCTGCAGAGGGGTGATAATTAAGTTTTCAGAAAGGGTTAAACCTGCAGTTCTAATAGGTTATTCCACTACTCAGAAAGGATACTTATTATTAGACCTGACCACTAACAAGCTATTTATGACCAGGGATGTTTTCTGGGAGCATGTGTTTTCTTTTGCAGATAAAAATACTGATGAGTCCATTACAGATTTTCTGAAATAACAAACAAATGTAGCTGATCATATAAATGAAGATACTTATGTAGATAATACTTCCACAGATTCTAACTCACCAGTTATGGATCCTGAAATAATTGATGCAGAAATAATAAACAACTCAGTTAATGATTCAACTGAGATAGTTCATGATCAACCAAATAGCAGTACACTGCCACATATGTGTAATCTCCCAAGAAAAACACCTAGGATATTCAAACAACCAGGATAGATGAAGGATTTAGTAGCACCAGGAAGGAAAAGGGACAAGATATTCACTAGCTAACTATTTGTCTTATCAAAAGGTCACTCCTAGCTATCAGTGCTACTTATCTAACTTTTTTAGAATGGTGGAACCTCAGTGTTTTAATCAAGATGATAAAGATGAAAAATGGATTGAGGCTATGAAGTTGGAGATCAAAGCACTTGGAGACAATAAAATTTGGGAAGTTGTTGATCTGCTGCAAGAAAAAAATATCATTGGATCAAAATGTGTGTACAAGATAAAGTATAAAGTCAATGGTAATATTAAAAGGTTTAAGGCAAGGTTAGTGGCCAAATGATATATTTAGCAAGAAGGTCTAGATTACCATCACACCTTTTCACATGTTGCCAAGATAGTTACAGTAAGATGTTTCATAGCCCTGGCAGTTTCAAGAGGCTAGTGTAGGTATCAAATGGATATGTATAATGTTCTTTTGCAAGGATACTTGGATAAAGAGGTATATATGAAAATTCCAGATGGTTTCAAGAAGGAAGAACCACACAAAATGTGTAGGCTGATCAAGTCACTATATGGACTTAAACAAGCCTCAAGACAGTAGAACAACAAGTTCACTTCAGCATTAAACAGTGCAGGATTCAGTCAAAGCACTTATGATTATTCTCTGTTCACCTTGAAAAGGAAAGAAGGAATGATTATGGTGTTGGTGTATATGGATGATTTACTTATCACTGGAGATAGTGCAACTATGACATGTGAAGTGAAGGAATCGTTGCACCAACAGTTCAAGCTTAAGAATTTAGGAGAGCTTAAATATTTTCTAGGCATTAAAGTATTAAGATCAGAAAAAAGGTTATATTGAATCAAAGAAAGTACATCCTAGAGCCTATAGATGAAACAGGACTTACTGGTACAAAGCCAACACTTACACCACTAGAGTCAAATGTTAAGTTGACCTTAGTAGAATTTGACAAAGCCACTGGTCAAACTGGAGACATTATTCTTCAGGATGCTACATCTTATCAAAGGCTTGTTGGAAAACTCATGTATGCTACTATTACCAGACCTGACATCAGTTATGTTGTACAAACCTTAAGTCAGTTTATGCAGCAACCAAAGAAGTCTTATTTGAAAGCTGCCAACAGGGTGATCAGGTACTTAAAAGTACTATAGGTCAAGGGATTTGGTAAAAGAGCTGGACTACTACAGAGTTGACTTGCTGGTGTGATTCATACTAGGTTGCATGCCATAACACAAGAAGATCAGTCACAGGGTATGTAATATACTTTGGAGGATCCTTAATAGTTGGGAAATCCAAGAAGCAACATACACTATCTAGGAGTTCAGCTGAGGCAGAGTACAAGAGTTTGGCTTCAACACTGGTAGAGGTTGCATGGTTGGGAGGTCTGTTTACTGAGTTGAATGTCCCTTTCATCAAGCCTATTACCATCCTAAGTGACAACAAATATGTTATTCAGCTAGCAGTTAATCCTATCTTTTATGAAAGGACAAAGCATATAGAAATTAATTGTCATTTGATAAGGGATAAAATCAAGACAGGTTTTGTGAATGCTGTGTATGTTCCAACTCAACACAGGCATACTTACCAAGAGCTTAAGTCAAGACCAACATCATCATTTGTTAGGCAAGCTTGGTGTGCTTAACATTTGTACCCTTCAACTTGAGGGACGTGTTGAAATATATTAGTTGTTAGAGTTAACTGTGCAGCTGGTAAAGTTAGCTTTAGTTACTACGTGTTACCGTTTCATTGATCCTGCAATGTAACTAATTACGGTGTATGGAGTGATTAGTGAATTAGTTGGTTAGTTTGTTAGAATCTTTTAGATGCTTCTATTCTAGATGTTACTAGAATGAGTGGTCATAGTCTATAAATATCTAGCAGGATATTCATTATAACCAACTTTTTCCTTCTTCTTCACATAACAAAATAATACAACTTGCTCCTTCTTCAATGTAGCTTGTTTCCTACCTATTCTTGTTCCATTCCTTAGCTAATCACAAGCAGTTTTATCAGTTATAAACTTGGAAATATTCTTGGGGTTTTTTTTTTAGTTTAGGCCGGTAAGATGGGTGAATTCTAAAAAAGGTAGCTTACTAGGTTCTAGATAAATTATCATATACATTAAGTGAAGTTTTTAAAACAAATATAGGGTTTTGGTGAAAATTATTGAGTTCTGCTAAAATTGTAACTAGAACTCTAAACTCCGTTCCTGCCTGTAAGACGTAACAAATATAGGATTTTGATCAAAACTATTGAATTCAAGAGATATATGTCATCTAAAGATTTATGTCTTGTTTTCAATTTTAATCTTTCATTGTGCACAGTGATTTCAATATCATTTCTTTTGCAGAAGCCAGACCCTTTCTCCCTCGAGCATAACTTATTGTAGAAGCATACAACTGTGTAAAATAATATCTATACTCGCTCCATTTATATATGCTAAGTCCATTTGACTTATTTTGATATTTGAATAGATGTGTCTCAATAACACCTACTCCCTCAATCTCAAAATACTTAGTCATGTTTCGCTCTTTGAGAATCTATTTAGATAATGTTTAAAGCTAAATCAGATTAGATTAATTTAAAATTTTAAAATTAAAATTTAAAATATAAATTGTGTACACTTACCCTTCCTAAACCCCACTTTATCAAAATATATCGGGTATATTGTTGTCGTAAAATTAAAATTTAGGTATCCGAAAATTACACAAAAAAGCACTATGTTATGCAAAACTGTTAACGCGCTGGTCAATGTTTATATATATATCTACTACTAATATATAAGTGACAATAAGCTGCTGAAGCAGGCAGCATGTCGATGACATGCCTGCTTCAGCAGTTTCAATCGTGATTTTACTATATTATCCCTAATTAATTATTATAAGTCATTTATGTATTACAAAATTAAAAAAATTAATAAAAAATTTAAAATAGACATTTATGACAAGACTGCTTCAATCTTGATTTTACGATATTATCCCTAATTAATTATTATAAGTCATTTATGTATTAAAAAATTAAAAAAATTAATAAAAAATTTAAAATAGACATTTATGACAAGACTGATTCAGAGCTTCAACCGTGATTTTACTGTATCATTCTTAATTAATTATTATAAGTTATTTACGTATTAGAAAATTAACAATACATAATTAAAAAAAAAAGTAAATAGATATTTATAACTTGCTTGCCTCAGCTACTTCAACCGTAATTTTACTATATCATTCCTAATTATCTATTCTAAGGCATTTATGTATTAAAAAATTAATAATATTTAATTAAAAATATAACAAACATTCATGACATAGCTACTTCAATTGCTTCAATCGTGATTTTATTATATCACCCCTAATTAATTATTATAGATCATTTAAGCATTAAAAAATTGATAATATTTCATAAAAAAGGGTAAAATAGACACAAAATTATAAGTTAACTCTTGATGTTTTAAATTAATTTGACGACTTATATGTAGTCCACTTAAATAATTTTCCACAAGTACTTTTTATAGTAATTTTATTATATCGCTTCTAACTAGTTAGTCGTTGATGTTTTAAATTAACTTGATGACTTATACAGGGTTCACTTTAAACAAAAATCACAAGTAACTTTTATAGTAATTTTATTATATCACTTCTAGATAGTTATTATAAGCTATTTAAGTATTAGATAATTAATTATTATAAGTCATTTACGTATTAGAAAATTAATATTATTTAATTAAAAAAAGTAAAATAGATATTTATGGCATATCTGCTTCACCTGCTTCAATCGTGATTTACTATATCCTCATTAGTTAATTATATAAGTCATTTACGTATTAGCAAATTAATAATATATAATGAAAAAAGTAAAATAAATATTTATGACATGCCTGTTTCAGCTGCTTCAACCGTGATTTTGCTATATCATTCCTAATTAATTGTTATAAGTCATTTACGAATTAAAAAATTAATAATATTTAATTTAAAAATAACAATAGATATTTATGACATGTTTGTTTCAACTACTTCAATCGTGATTTTACTATATCACACCTAATTAATTATTAAAAAATTAATAATAGTTTATTAAAAATATAAAATAGACACAAAATTATAAGTTAACACTTGATATTTTAAATTATCTGGACGACTTATATGGAGTCCACTTAAATTTTTTCCAACAAATACTTTTTATAGTAATTTTATTATATCACTTCTAATTAGTTAACCATTGATGTCTTAAATTAATTTGACGACTTATACGGGGTTCACTTAGAAAAATTTCAGAAGTAACTTTTATAGTAATTTTATTATATCAATTCTAAATAGTCATTATAAGTCATTTAAATATTAGATTATGAATAATATTTAATAACAAGGATGAAATGGATAAAAAATTAAAAATTAAAAATTAAAAATTAAAAATTAAAAATGATCGGATAAAGTACTTTGCAATAGTAATATCCGTGTCAAAAAAAGATATAAAAGTAGTACACCTATTGAGATCTAAATAATTAGATTCAAACAAAAAATTAAATACATAGTTACGATGTAGACCTGGGTGATTAAAATATCAATTTTTATTAGGTACAATTAAATGAAGCATAAAATACATAAACAAGGAAATTAAATTTTAATTTTCTTAACAACCTTTTCGTTTCGGTGATCGACAGGCTTGTCGACCACTATTTGCTCCCTAATTTTACTATATCACCCTTAACTATTATATGTCATTTACGTATTAGAAAATTAATAATAATTAATAAAATAAATAAGTAAAATAGACATTTATAACATGTCTACATCAGCTGCTTCAACCATAATTTACTACATCACCTCTACTTATAAATAATTTAAGTATTAAAAAGTTAATAAATTGGATAAAAAAAGTAAAATAGACATAAAATGATTAATTAACTCATTATGTTTTAAATTAACTTGATATTTTATATGAGGCTCACTTAAATTATTTTTACAAGTTTATTTTATAGCAATTTTGCCATATCACTTGTAATTAGTTATTATAAGTCATTTAAGACATGTCTGTTTCGCTACTTCAATCGTGATATTTGCTTAACTCTCGAGATTATATCGGTGTCACTTAAAATAGAATAAAATAAAAAATATTATAAATTAAAATAATTAATAACTTTAATTATTTAATAATTTTAATAATAACATTTTATTTCACTACTTTTATAATAATTTTAAAAATTAAAGTTTAGCATGTTGGGCCTGTATTCAGCACGGGCCTATCACCACTAGTCCTATCTAATAAGAGGGAATGGGGTAGGAGAAGCAGGCAGGTCTCCGTCAACATGCCTACTTCTCCTGCTTGCTTCTTCTGTCTGCTTCATAAGCTGCTTTCTCCGTAATTTTATTATATCATCTCTAATTAATTATTATAAATTTATTTATGTATTAGAAAATTAATAATATTTAACAAAAAAGTAAAGTAAATATTTATGACATGTCTGCTTCAGCTGTTTCACCAAGTATTGTTGTATAGTAATTTTGTTATATCGCTTCTAATTAAACATGTCTGCTTCGTTGTTTCAATTGTGATTTTACTATGTCACTCCTAATTAATTATTATGACCATTTAAAATTTTGCGCAAGTATTTTTTATAGTAATTTTGCTATACTACTTCTAATTAGTTGTTGTGAGTCATTAAGGCATGTCTGCTACGCTGCTTCAATCGTAACTTTACTATACCACCCATAATTAATTACGTTATGGTTATCTAAGCATTTGAAAATTACATAAAAAATATTATAAATTACAATAGTTGACAACTTAAAATATCTAAAAAAAATAATTTGTTATATATTTTAAAAAAATATGTAAAAAAATATTATAAATCACAATAATTAAAATAAATTTTAAAAAAATTATTAAGTTAATTCATTAATATTTGTATATATATATATATATATATATATGTATATATATCAACATTTGTAACAGACTATGTCTCTATAATTGTTTGAGGAGAAATATTCTGTGTTTACTATTCCAGCGCCATCAAAATTCGTCCTTAATTGAACTTACCTTTGAAAATTATAAGTAAACTTTTGACCAGAAATGTCATAAGTTAGGAAATATCCTTGATGAAACCTTATGGTAAAATTTTAGCAACATTTACGAGATCCAAATTTGGCAACAGAATAGTAAGTCAGTGGTCAAGAGTAAGGCTGCCAAGTGGGACGGGCCGGGCTAACCCGAAACCAGCCCGTTAAAATTATTCGGGTTGTGGATGGGTCTGGGTTAGGTTTAAGTGGGTCGGGTCAGGCTCAACAGTAAAAAATTTAAAAACAACCCTAACCTGGCCCACGTAACTCAATCCGGTCAAACCCACCTAAATCCAGTTAAAAATTCGGTCAAATCCGGTCAAAAAAAAATTCAATATACACTATATATATCCACCTATATACATTTTAAATATGTTAAACAATAAATATACACTATATATATAGAATATACTACATTAGAATTTAAAAAATATATACATATATACACAATTACACATATATACGCATCATTCAATATATATGTACTACTTTAAGTTTAAATAAAATATACTACAATATATATACATTACAATATATATATATATATATAGTTATATACTAATTTATAAAACATATACACATGTATACGTTAAATATACGCGTCTATAGAAGATATATTCACATATATACGCTCCATTCAATATATATATACTACTTTAAATAAAATATACTACAATATATATACATTACAATATATATATATAAACTAATTTATAAAACATATACACGTGTATACGTTAAATATACACGTTTGTAGAAGATATATTCACATATATACGCTCCATTGAGTGTATATGTACTACGTTAAATAAAATATACTACAATATATATACATTACAATATATATATCTATATATATATATAGAGAGAGAGAGAGAGAGAGAGAGTTATATACTAATTTATAAAACATATACACATGTATATGTTAAAATATACACGTCTATAGAAGATATATACATATATATACGCACCATTCAATATATATGTACTACTTTAAATAAAACATACACTACAATATATATATATATATATATAGTTATATAGTTATATACTAATTTATAAAACATATACACATGTATACATTAAATATTCACGTCTATAGAAGATATATACACAAATATACGCACCATTCAATATATATGTACTACTTTAAGTAAAACATATACTACAATATATATATATATATATATATATATATATATATATACTACAATATATATAGTTATATACTACAATATATATATAGTTATATACTAATTTATAAAACACATACACATGTATACGTTAAATATACATGTCTATAGAAGATATATACACAAATATACACACCATTCAATATATATGTACTATTTTAAATAAAATATACTACAATATATATATACATTACAATATATATATATATATATATATATATATATATATGTATGTATAGTTATATACTAATTTATAAAACATATACACTCGTATACGTTAAATATATACTACTTTAGAAGATATATACACACATATACGTACCATTCAATATATGTACTACTTTAAATAAAATATACTTCAATATATATACACTACAATATATACACACACTATATATATAGTTATATACTAATTTATAAAATATATACACATGCATACGTTAAAAATATACATCTATAGAAGATAAATACACATATATACGTACCATTCAATATATATGTACTAATTTAAAATAAAATAGACTACAATATATAATTATATATATAGTTATATATTAATTTATAAAACATATACACATGTATACGTTAAATATATACGTCAATCGAAGATATATATACACATATATAAATTAATCATACTTGATAGTAAATTAATAATATATTAAAACTAAATTATAATTAAATCCAAATAAAAAAAAAATTAACTGGGCCGAGCCGGTTAACCGGCAGGCCCTAACCGGGCTTGATTCGGGCCGGGTTAACCGAGCCCAACCAAAAAAATAAATTGATTCGAGACCCATTACCCTACAGCCCATGGGCTGACCGAACCGGGTCAAGTCGGGCCGATTTTTGTAAGCAAGCCGGACTGGGCTGGGCCCCCATTTGACAAGCTTAGTCAGGAGTCAACATTTTTAGAGGGGAAACCTAATTTTCAATAACAGACAAAGTTATTTTCTAGAAGCTGAAATCAACACTTATAAACCTTGATCAAATACAATTGCAATTCTATAATATTGACAAAACTACTGATAGTCTGATACTCTTCAAAAATATTTTTTTGAAAAATAATTCTCATAAGAAACATTTATCATAATAAGCACATTTAAAAAAATTATCAAAGAGATATAAGCAACCAAACAGTTAACAATTTTATATATTAATCATATGAAATATTAGTCATATACGATAGATCCTCATTTTTTTGTTATTATATGCTCCTCTTTTCACTTTTATTTATTTACTTTAGGCGTTGCAGGGAGGAGTACAAGTTTGCTAAGAAGGAAGCTAAGTTAGCAGTTACGGTTGCTAAGACAACAGCTTTTGAGAGTTTGTAGAAGGGGTTACAGGAGAAGGGCAGGGAGAAGAGGTTGTTTAGCCTTGTCAAGGTTAGGGAGCGGAAGGGTCGGGATCTGAACCAAGTAAAGTGCATTAAGGGGGAGTATGGCAGAGTTTTGGTGGAATACGTCCTCATTAAGAAAAGATGGCAGCCGTATTTCCATAGGCTCTTGAATGATGAGGGGAACAGAGGTGTCGTGTTAGGGGAGTTAGAGCAGTCCGTAGAGTGTCGTGACTTTGGCTTTTGTCGGCGTTTTAAGGTAGAGGAGGTCAGTGAGGCTATTCGCAAGATGCGAAGGGGCAGGGCGACGGGGCCCGACTAGATCCAATGAATTTTTGGAAGTTCTCTGGCCGGACTGGTTTGAGGTGGCTAACCGACTTATTTAACAATATTTTCAAGCCAGCAAAAATGCCCGAGGCATGGAGATAGAGCACGATGATTCCTTTCTATAAGAACAAGGTTGACATTCAGAGTTGCAACAATTATCGGGGTATTAAGTTGTTGAGTCACACGATGAAGATTTGGGAGAGGGTGGTGGGGTGGAGGTTGAGGAAGATTGTGTCTATTTTAGATAATCAATTGGTTTTATGCCTTGTCGCTCTACGACTGAGGCAATTCACCTAGTGCGAAGACTGGTAGAGCAGTACAGAGAGAAGAAGAGGGATCTTCACATGGTGTTTATTGACTTGGAAAAGGCGTATGACAAGGTCCCTAGGGAGGTTCTTTGGAGATGCTTGGAGGCGAGAGGGGTCCCGATGGTGTACATTAGAGCAATTAAGGACATTTATGAGGGGGCGAAGACTCGGGTTAGGACAGTGGGAGGAGATTCTGAACATTTCTCGGTTTTGATAGGGTTGCACCAGGGATCGACTCTAAGTCCGTTTTTATTTGCTTTGGTGATGGATATGTTGACGCGGAATATTCAAGGTGAGGTGCCTTGGTGTGTGCTTTTCGCGAATGATATTGTTTTGATTGAGGAGTCACTACAAGGGGTTAACGATAAGCTGGAGGTTCGGAGACAAACCCTGGGGTCTAAAGGTTTTCGATTGAGTAGGACCAAGACGGAGTACTTGGAGTGCAAGTTTAGTGAATCGAGGCAAGAGGAGGTGATAGTGAAGTTGGATTCCCAGGCGGTTTGCAAGAGGGATAGTTTTAAGTATCTCGTATCTATGATTCAGGGGAATGGATAGATAGATGAGGATGTTTCTCACCGTATTGGGGCAGGTTGGATGAAATGAAGGCTCACTTCGGGAATTTTATGTAATAAGAAGGTGCCCCTTAGGTTGAAGGGCAAATTCTATAGAATTACAGTTCAGCCTGCTATGTTGTATGGAGCGGAGTGTTGGCCGGTTAAGAATTCTCATATCCAAAAGTTGAAGGTGGCGGAAATGAGGATGTTGCATTGGATGTGTGGATTCTCGAGGGCTGACAGGGTTAGGAATGAAATTATTCGAAAAAAGGTGGGAGTAGTGCCAGTGGAGGATAAAATGCTGGAAGTGAGGTTGAGGTGGTTTGGTCATGTGATGAGGAGGGGCGTGGATGCCCCAGTTCGTAGATATGAGAGGTTGGCCTTGGAAGGTTTCAAGCGGGGTAGGGGTAGACCGAAGAAATGCTGGAGAGAAGTGATTAAGCGTGACTTGGAGCAATTACAGTTGATTGAGGACATGACCCTGGATAGAAAGTTATGGAGGAATAACATTAGGATAGAGGGCTAAGGGTGTGAATGAGTCGCAGTCAGTATTTAGGTTGAACTTGGTGTCCTGTGTTTGGCAATGTACAATATGTTTGTGGATGTCGTACTTATGTTATTTTATCCTGTTTTATGATTTTGTTGCTCTTTCATACTGTCTTTTGTCTTGAGCCGGGGATCTATCGAAAACAGTCTCTCAATCTCTTTAGAAGTAGTGGTATGGACTGCGTACACTCTACCCTCCCCTGACCTCACTATGTGGGAATATACTGGATTTGTTGTTGTTGTTGTTGTAGACGTTGCACGTCTTTTATAAACAATGATTAATATAAATATTTTATCATAATACTCATATTAATTTATGTTTAGTGTTAAGTTTTAAAAAATAATTTAAGAAATAAATAATTAATTTTAAGAGTAAAACATGAAAAAAGTTATCTTTTCTTAGTACGTAAAAAATTGCAAATAAAAATAAAAATTTATTTTTAGAATAATAAAATAATAAACAAAAGTAATAAGAAAAATAAAAATAACTCAAAAAAAATAAATGTGTCATCTTCTTCAATTTAAATTTGTTACTAGTGGCTATACAAAATCATTTCCTCGAAATTACGAGTATTGCTATGAAAGACGAGAAACGTATATATTACTCAATGTAAAATGATTGGCATAAGAAAGACCAACTAATGCAAATATTCGACATCCCCTTTTAACGAAATTATTCTTTTGAGTCGAACCAATTCAACATCATCCTTACTTCTCTTGTTGAATTACAAGGAGTTGATAATTCTTCTTTCTTAATGATCGTAGTGTAACTTGATTAATTTAATAAAATATTTATCATTTTTTACTATTAACAGGTACCAAGTGATTATAGATTTGATTATTCTACTACGTTATTTACTCCCGTCCAAAGTTAATGTTTTTTCTATACACGAATTTTGACACTTCTTCATATTACTAGTCCCACGAGGTTCATGCTTAGCCCGAACCCAAATTCAAGACATAAAAAAGAAAAAAAGATTATGCTTTTTTAATCTTATAATTGATATTGTTTAATAGCATATTAAACATGTCTTTTTGATAATAATTCTTCATAATTTAAGTTCTTAATTATGTAATTGGATAATTTCAAATAGAATATTGTTTGTGAGGGAGAAAATATTATTGGAGAATTAGATATTTCATAAAATAACATGATTTAAAGTATATAAATAATTATAATTCGACGAAAATGATAAATAAAAAAATATTAATACTTTTATGAATTTGTTAGTATGAAATTTCTAAAATATAGATAAAATAAATTTAATTTGATATTTATTGAGTTTTAATTTCTATCATAATTTTATGTGGCAAAAGTTATTGCAATTTTTTTTTTCTCCTTATGGAATTATTTAATGATACAATTAATATTTTCAAGACTTCAAGTTTATATTAAATTAATTATAACATTAACTTAGAGTCTTAACACAAATTAACTTAATAATGATCAATAAAAATATTAAATAATAATTAAATTACTGTAATTTATTCATTTATTTATCATATTTATTTTTTACACGCCCCTTAAAAGAATAAACTTTTCATCCCATTTTAATTATTAATTTATCTTTTTTCATATTCACTAAGAAAAATAATAAATACTAGACATTATTTATTAATTTAATTTATTTAGTACTTAGTTTAAAAAAAAACAATATTGAAAAATTAAATAATATTAAAAAATGCAATGTTATAGTCGAAAATCACTTCAAACTTTAATTTTGTGTTAAAAGTTATTTTAAAATAATTTTTTTCAAGCTAAAGTGATTTTTTTAAAATTAAAAAATAATGAAAAAACAGTCTAATAAATAATAAAAAGAAATCAATTAAAAAAAATCAAGTAGAGATGGTTTTAATCCAAAGAAAAAAAGAAAACATACAAGAAAAGAACAACACTATGAAAACAATATCACTTTAATATAGGGGTGTACAGACCAAACCGTCAAATCAAACCGAACCGACGAACCAAACCAAACCGAGTAAAAAAACTGACTTATGGTTTGGTTTGATTGATTTGGCTTTTGAAAAAAAATGCCGACCATTCTTGATTTGGTTTGGTGTTAACAAAAAAAAAGTCAAACTGAACCTAAATCAAACCGACATAATATATATATATATATATATATATATATATATATATATAATATTCAAACTTTTTTATACATAAAATATTAATTATAATCTACTTTTTAAATACTTTTTCAACTAGTTTTAGTAATTTTCAATAATTTAAAAGTAGATGTAGATATATAAAATACATAAAGTAGCATACTTAAGTATTAAATTACAAAAAATAACAATTTTTTATCAAATTACATTTTGTAGCATATGTATTTGTATGTATTTGTATTTTTGTAGCAACAGTTTGCAAAAATACAAAATACATATCGATCATAAGGGAAGTAAAAATCATATATATTTTTATTTTTGTAGCAACAATTTGCAAAAATACAAAATACAACTTGTTATATTATGAAATTATGAAATTGTTGCTATGAAACTCATAATTAAGGGGATAAGTATGTTATTTCTGAATTTTGTCCATAAAGTAGTATACTAAGCATTAAATAACAAAAAATAGCAACACTTTTATCAAATTACATTTTGTATCATATGTATTTGTATTTTTGTAGCAACAGTTTGCAAAAATATAAAATACATATCATTATAATGACAGTAAAAATCATATGTATTTGTATTTTTGTAGCAACAGTTTGCAAAAATAAAAAATACAACTTGCTATATTATGTAATTATGAAACTATTGCTATGAAACTCATAATTAAGGGGATAAGTATGTTATTTCTTAATTTTGCCATATATATATATATATATATATATATATATATATATATATATTTAGATTTGGGCCTTTAAGTTGTAATATTTGTCCATTAATTGCTAATTAAATGATCGAAAATCCAATATAAACTTAAAACCTAAACTTTTCACTCTTTATCTCACGTTTTAGTTTCAAGAGAGTTTTCCGCTCCTCATTTTTTCATAATTATGTTTTTTCATTAGCACATGAGTGAAAACATATTTGAACTAATCTTCGATCACAATATAATTGTAAAAACTAAAGATTATAAAAAAAAAAACCCGAAAAAAATCGAAAACCCCAAAAAAACCGACTAAAACCTAAATCGAAAAAATCAAATTTATGTTGGTTTGATTTGGTTTATAGTTTTAATAAACCGACATGATTGGTTTGATTTTTTTTTAATAAAAACCGAACCAACCCTTTAATAAAAACCGAACCTATGTACACCCCTTTAACATGTGTAATAATTTTACTTCACCAAAAAAATAAAATATTTAAAAAGTTCTTGCGAGAATTATCAAAATGGGTGATCCTTCCTTATATATAAATATAATATTAAGTTGAGACCATATGATTCATAAAATAATATAATCTTATGATGATCAAAAAATAAAAAATAAGAATGACAAATAAACTCTGTATAATCGGTCGTTTCATTTGCGAAAAAGGAGTAATTTAATCATTCTTTTCCGTTAAAATTGAACGAAGGGTTAATCAGTATATTAGTAAATTACATCAATTCTTATTGCTATTGAAGTTAAATGCTCTCTATGTTCCTAAATATATGTCACATTTTTTAGTTTTCATGCCTTTTAAAAAAAATATTAAATAAAAGTTAATTTGAAATTAATCGTATTTATTATTCATATCTATTTAATACTTTTATTTTTTGTACTAAATTAATACATCTTTATATTTTTGACTAAACAAAATGAAGACAAGCAACTAATTATGTCTTGATTTTCTAAAATGATAAATATTATGCAATATTTATTTTTAATAAGGATAACAAATATTTAAGAACGAAAGAAGTAGTTGATATCATATGACGTGTTTCAACTCAATCTAATAAATTTTAAACATTGCTAGTGAAATTCCCGATTCACAATTAATCTTCATGTTTGATCAATAAGTAATCACTTTTATTTTACAAGATTTAACTCGAAATATTTTGAGAATATTAATTCTTTTATTTTTAAATAAGTGGTGATTTTAGTTTGAGTATATTTCTTTAAAAAGACTATGTATTGTATTCCTAGAAATAAGAAATTATTTTTACTAACTTATTCTTAATAAATACTTTGAAAAATGCATAACTCTTTTATATTTTCTTGGGTATGTAAAATTTTACTCTCTGGTCCATAGTAAGTGGACTTTTGGGGACTTTCTTTTATTATCCAAAATAAATGAATAGCATAAAACATAAACATGTCATTTAACTTAATCTCTGTTAGCATCTATGTCCTCTTACTTTGGATGCATGCAAATATGCATTAAACTTGAATAAAATTGACTCAAGTATACACACATGCTATGTGGCATAGTACATGTAGAACAGGGGCGGATCTAGGGGTCCCGTTGGGGGTTTTCGGAAATCCAGTAACTTTCGTACGGATTTAGTATTTATATAGAGAAATATAATAAATATATAAAAATTATAAGTTGGGATCCCATAATCAAAGTGTATTATTGATCTAGTGGAGTAGAAGGGCTTGTAAAAATTTTATTGACCTCATAGTTGTGGGTTCAAATCCCATTACTTACAACCCACAAACTTTAAATCCTATAGCCGCCTTTGACGTAGATCGTGAACTATCATGTAAAATGCCGCATAGAAAATATGTGTCTACTAGTGTATACCAAAAGTTAAAGGGTATAGATGTAAGCATAGGTCATGTTAAAAGGCCGCACGTTTACAGATAAGGTTTACTGAGTGTCACACCCCTGTTTTTTCCACATCCGACCCCGCTAGGGAGTTGGTTTTTAGAGAAAATGAGTTTTTCCAATTAAAGTGACGTTCTGGAAAGGGATTATTTTATTTACGGAGTCGCCACTTGAAATTGAGTTTGGGTGTTCCAAGTCACCTTATTGAATCCCTATTCAGAAGGAAATGACTCTTTATTTTCTTTGGTCTGCGAACTAGAAATCCGGATAAGGAATTCTGTTGATCGAGGGAAGGTGTTAGGCACCCCTCTAGTCCCGTGGTTCTAGCACGGTCGCTTTAATGACTTATGTCTGGCTTAAATTAATCTCTTGGATATATAATATTTGTTAGCCTAAAAGCCACTTACATCCTACTTTGAATTTATTTTAAATTATTTAAAACTGCATTGATGTGTGGCTTACCGATAGTAGTACTTTTCGACCTTACCACGAGTTTTGGATAAATCCGCAACCCATCTCGCTCCCTAAAAAATTATTTTTCCTTTCTTTTAGAGTTTGAAATAAATTCGCAGCTCATCCCGCTCATCTCATGTTAGTTAATTTATTAGGCCTTTAATAACAAATTAGGCGTGGTGATGTTTTTAGAACGGGAGAATTAATTCCACAACTATTACGACACCTCAAAATAACACGATAACATTTCAAAATTTTATGGATTATTTATTCAGAAAAGAACATACAACAAATAACATGCATATTTTATAATATTAACATGAAAGAATATTCTGTCAATTAAAGAACCAAGTAAACTCATTCAAATTTTACAATCGTGTTAAATTCCAAATCTAATTTTTTTTTTTTTAAATTTAAACCTCACATATATTTCGGGAACGACATTACTTACCTGTCATGTATGCCTCCCCTAATAAATGACACCCAAATATAACAATTAATCAAAGAAAATAAATATAGTGAACCATACTTCCCGTAATCATCAACATGGATAAATTGGAACCATAATAAATAAATAAGTAAACTAAGTTTAAAGAAAGCAAGAATGATGATAACCTCAAAAATTATATGATTTTCATAACTCCAAACACGAGTGAATCAATGCATGAGAATAATATAGACTAAACAATTCTAACATATAAGCACATATATACTATCATATTATATATGCATGTAAGAGATGAAGAATGGACTTCACATAAATAATCATCTTTGTATATTAAATAATTCACGAGATTATTTAAATACTTCATTCATACTTTGATTCAAAATAAAATTTATAACAAATAATACAGGATTGGAATAGAACCTGTGTGACAAATTAGATTGATTATTAAACCAAGATATTATTACCGAAAACTCGAGCGAAACTTCGGACTCTAAACCCAACTCTTCTTCTCTTCTATTTTTGTTTTCTCCTTGTTTCTTGTTTTCCCTCACTTTTCTTGTTTTCTCCTTTTTCCGTTTCTTCTGTTTCTTTTCTTTCTTTTGTTTCTTTTTTTGTTTCTTTTGTTTTCTTGATCCGTTCCTCTTGATTGTGTGCATGTGTGTGTTATATATAATTAGTGTATGTATTTATTTGTGTCGTGTGTGTGTGTTTGTCGCGTGTGTGTGTTATGGGAAAATGGGGGAGAGGTTTTGTGAGAGTGGGACTTGTGGGTGGTTTGGATAGTTTAGGATTCTTTTTTTTTTTAAAATTAATATTTTAAATAAAATAAAAATAATAAAATCTATTTTAAAACTAACAAAATACAAGATAAGTTAACTAGCTAGTCTTAGGAATATGGTTAAGAAATAATAATATCACAACATTCTTTATTAAAAATTGAAAGAAGAAACAAATATAATTTAGAAAAATTTCTTTTTTTTTTTAAAATAAATAAACAAATAAAAACTAAAAAATAAAAATAAAAACTTATTTAAAACGTGACTCTATTTTTGTAGTTTTTTCAAAATTTTTAAAATAAATTTAGTAAAAATAAGATAAATTTAAAATATCTAATTTAGACCCTAAAACGAAATTGAACACTAAAATGGCAAAAACACTTAGATTTGGTAAAAAATTAGGTGTTTACACTGAAAATTTTTTCTATTACCTTTCCATACCTTTCCTTTTAATGAGGTTCTTAACTACTACTACTTTATACTTTTTAGGTGATAAATTACATTAACTACAAAGTTATATACATGACTATCCCTACTTATAGAAACAGTTTGGAAATAATCAAAGGATAGTAGTAGAAAGTAGTGTTTAAAGTATGTCCTGAAATATTTATCTTAAGGGTGCGCATTATGCCAAAAATTCAGTTAATAGAGGGAGTATTTATTTAAACGAAGGAAAATTGAAAGAATGAACATTGACATTTTCTTAATTATCTAAAACATCACTTATTTTACAGCAAAATAAAAACACTAAAATGTCACTTATGTAGAAACAAAGGGGTACTTAATATTTATTTTCTTATGTAAATCAAATTACTTACGTGGAAACCTTTTTGATATATATATTTTTTCTTTTAATTTAGGAGGGTCCAAATCAGACTTCGCGACTCACATTTGTTAAACTAACACGCCACAATCCTGATTTTTCATCTGAAAAATATTGCATGAAGATTATAGTAGTATTTCTTTTCTTCTATTAAAGACCAAATTTAACGGCGGGACCGCTTATTTTTCGAGTGTGGGAGTGAGTGGTGCGGATGTAACCCCAAAAGCGAGGATTACTCCAATTCCATATAAGTAGAACAATTACCCATCATTATTTCGATGTGACCTCATTAACTGGAATGTGGAAATATAACATGCTGACCCATTACTCCAATTCCATATAAGTAGAAAATTACCCATTTCGATGTGACCTCTGGAGTGTGGAAATATAACATGCTGACCCAACATCGCTGAACAAAGATTTGGGATGGACCTGACTCTGATACCATTTGAACGCCGCAAGTCTTCAAACTTTTTCTTTTTATCATATGTAGTTTTTTAAACCGTTTCCAGAGAGGTCGAATGTTCTATCGAGAAAATATGTTGTGGCTATGGGTAATGCCAGGTCATATTACATAGGAAATTGACGCAGTTTTGATCCACACTCGAAAGCTATTCCGCATTGTCATGGTGGACAGTTTTTTGATCAGTAATCGTGGTAATGGCAGGTCATATTACATAGGAAATTGACGCATTTTTGATCCACACTCGAAAGTTATTCCGCATTGTCATGGCGGACAGTTTTTTCATGTGTGTGATCAGTAATCGTGGTCATTCCGCCTTTGGATAAAAAGTGTCCATATTCTTTCTTTACATGCTATCAAAGTCAGGTTATCCCCGTTTGCGCTCCCGATCCAGAAGGGTCCATATTCTTTCTTTACATGCTATCAAAGTCAGGTTATCCCCGTTTGCGCTCCCGATCCAGAAGGGTCCATATTCTTTCTTTACATGCTATCAAAGTAAGGTTATCCCCGTTTGCGCTCCCGATCCAGAAGGGGTGTTAGAGGGTTGAGTTAGCCAGAAGGGGTGTTAGAGGGTTGAGTTAGCTCAACATTCATTCTTTACCCCGCGGATAAGGACTGCGGATAAGGACTATGAATACGCTCCCGATCCAGAAAGGGTGTTAGAGGGTCATTCATTCTTTACCCCGCGGATAAGGACTATGAGTATTGGCTTTTGGGTTGAGTTTATCCCGCCGATAAGGACTGCAAGGACTGCGGATAAGGACTATGAGTATTGGCTTTTGGAGTTGAGTTAGGCGGATGAGGATTATAAATATTGGTTTTGGGGTGGGGATAAGTCAAATTTTAATATGAGGCATTAAATAAATAATAATAATAATAATAATAATAATAATAATAATTTAGTATTGTTTGTTATTTATAGTATTTATTTATTTATTTTTAGGGTAGTATTCTTTAAAAACATAAAAAAAAAAATTGTAACTTATATATAAAAGTAAAGATTAATTCTGGTGAATAAGATGTTCATCATGTGTTTGCAATATATTCTCTTCGATATTGTTGTAAAAAAGTTCATATAAATATTACTATGAAGAGCTGAGTTGTTTAATTCAAAATTATAAATATTTCAATATTATCTCAAGTAAATATAAAATAGATTTACAATTAAAATTTTTTGTGCCTCAAAATTTTGAAACCTATAACAAAACATTTTATTAGTTTCAATCTTAGTCATTCCTGGTGTTAGAGGGAGGGGAAGAAACTATAGACGTGAAATGTTATTATGAAACTTGTTATTAGTCTCAATCTTAGTCAATTTTTTAAAACTTTTTAATGATTTTTTTAAAAAATAAAAATACATTCCAAAAGATTTAACCATTCAATCATATTAACCATTCAATCATAGTAAATTCTCCATACCAAACACACCCTTTTGGGAACTAGTAACTTTGAGGAGATAACTAATTTATAGATTAAATATTTGAAGTGTCTCATTGTTACAATATTAAGAACCAAGAAATCAGATATAAAAGATTTATGTTGTTTGGATCTTTCCAAAACACATAATTTTGGAGGATTTAATATACACCCGATAATATTATTTATAAAGAGTTGTACATCATATTCATATTGCCTCTAGCACTAACTAGATTGATTAGGAGGGAACTGTTTTCCTCTTCTAGTATACATTGAAAGGGCTATAAACTTGAAAGTATTCTCGGGAGGCTTTTTTAGTTTAGAGTGACAAGACGTACATGAATTCTAGAAAAGACAGTTTATTAGATTCTAGAGAAAGATAAATTTTTAAAAAGACAGCTTATTAGGTTTTAGATAAATTATTATATACGTTAAGTGAATTTCTTAATAAAAATACAGGATTTTGATCAAAGCTATTGAAATCTGTCAAACTATAACTAGAACTCTAACTCCATCCAGCATGTAAACAGTAACAAATACAAAATTTTGGTCAAAGCTATTGAAGTCTACCAAACTGTAACTGGAACTCTAACTTTGGCCAACATATTAACAGTTGACCATTGAAATCTACCAAACTGTTACTAGAACTCTAACTTTGGCCAACATAATAACAGTAACAAAAATTGTAACTAGAACAACATATTAACAGTAACAAAAATTGTAACTAGAACTCTCACTCCGTCCAGCATGTTAACAGTAATAAATACAGAGTTTTGGTCAAAGCTATTGAGTTCAAGGACAAATGCTATCCGAAGATTCTTAGTCTTGTTTTCAACTTTAATATTGCATTGTACACACTGAAATTATCACAAAATGAGGCACCCATAGCATTTGTTTTGCAGAAGCCAAGCCAAGCCCACTTTTCCTCAAGTACAGCTTATTGTAAAAGCTTACAATTGTGTAATATTTACACTCTCTCTAGTCTCTATGTATAATTGTATATATGTTTAAGTCCATATGACTTTAGTTGATATTTGAATAGATGTATATCATTATCACCAACTTCCTCTGTCCCAAAATACTTGTCATGTTTCGATTGTCGAAAGTTTATTTAATTAGTCTTTAGAGTTAAATCAAATCAGATTTAAGTATAAAATAATTACACAAAAAGTACTATAAAATGCAATTATTCTTATTCAATATGATGAACATCTTAAAATGCTGACCAATATTTATGTAGTTTGACTTTAAAGAAAAAAAATTGTGACAAGTAACACATTATATGTATATATCAACATATATTCGTAACAGCCAATGTTTCCATAATGGATAAGGAGAAAAAAAATTGTGACAAGTAACACATTATATGTATATATCAACATATATTCGTAACAGCCAATGTTTCCATAATGGATAAGGAGAAATATTCTGTTTACTGTTCCAGCTCCATCAAAATTAAGTTTTTAATTGGACTTCCTTTTGCAAATTATAGTAAAATTTTGACCCTAATAATTTAAGAAATATTGTTAATGAAACCTTGTGGTGAAGTTTCCAAGCAATTTCGACATCCAAATTTGGCAACAGGATAGTACTCAGTAGTCACAACTTTTATGTGTTTGGTCAAGCTCACAAAAGTGTTTTTTTTTTTTTTTTTCAAATAAATGTTTCTAGAAGTATGAGAAGCTATTTTTCGAAAGGTAAAAAAGTTGTCAAAAGAAGATATGTATACATATAACATGTAACATGTTTGACTAAACTTTTAAGAAGCTAATTTTTTTTTTTTTTTTTTTAAAAGGGGTTGGCAAAGTTTTGAAAGAAAATAATTGCTTCTGTCATGCCCTTTTTCAGAAGCTAAAAAATATTTTTTCCTAGAAGAACTTAGAGAAAAATAGGCTTAAACATATTTTTAAAAAGTTTGGTCAAATGCTAATAATTGATCAAAAAGTGCTTCTGAATTTATCGCCAAATACAAATTAATTTTCACCAAACATAAAAAAACCACTTTTCAAAATAAGATGATTTTAGAAGTTTAGTTATTAAAAATAATTTTAAATTTTTTTATCAAATACTAATTATTTTTGAAAGCGTTTTAAAATCTTTTTTGCTCAAATACAAAATGTGTCTTACCATTTTCAAAATGCACTTTAAAGAAAAAATAAAAACAAGTTAGACTTTAAAATTTTGACCAAACAGATTATTTGTCTTGAACAAAAAACTAAGCCAATCTTTGTCTTGAATTAGCTTATTTATTATTGTAAATTGTAATTGTAATCTTCTGATTGGTGGAAGTACTGAAAGTTTCTAAGGAACTTATAATTTGGCCGAGCTTTAGGAAGTTAAAAGTGTCTTTTTATTTTTCATTTTAAAAGAAAGATTTATTTTATATAATTAAGATGTTTTATGAAAAAATTAAGTGGTTATAGTAGTGTGTAAAATTTTTTTCAGAAGCTAAAAAAATAGTTTCCCCCCATATTTCTTGAGACTTTTATTAATCACAAATTGTTTGTTCTAATATCATCAAAAGACAAATATTCTTCAAAGTATTTTCTGAAAAAATAATTATGATATAAAACAAATATCAAAATAAGTATATCTTAAAAAATAGATTAAAAAAGACTACTAACAACCTAAGAACCGACTATTCAATTCGATGCACAAAACTACAGTCATTTACAAGATATTTTCATTTTTAACATATAAGGATGTGAACATGGCCTATACATCATGAAGAATTTGAAGTCCTTTAATTCTTTGGATTAGAATAGCGTTGATAAAAATTCAGTATTTTGCAATGAAATCAATGTAAAAAACTAAAGTCATAAAAATAATACACAAAAGATTTGAGAAAAGTGATTTTCTTTTATTCACATTTATGAATGGTTATAGCAGTTCATTTCGTCGAAGTTACTGTATTGTTATAAAAGCTGTGAAACGTATGAATTACTGAAATGTAAAATTGGAGTGAAATCCTATTAATAGTAGTATAAGAAAGACCATGCATATAATTTAGTATTGGAGTCAAATTGTCAAAACCAATTGAGCATCAGACTTTAATTCTATTGTTCACATGTGAATTATAATGGAGTTGATTCTAGTACGTTATTTTAACCCCTTCTAGGAAGTTTTAACACTTTTTCATATAAAATTGATATCTAAAGGTAATCTAAATTTGGGAGTTGACTTCACTTTAGCCACCTCGACCAAATTTCTTAAAAGAGGAAAATTTGGTTCAAATTTCATCAATTCTATTTTTGCCTAATAAAATTAATTTTGTTAGAAATAATGAAACACCAATTGTGTATTTAACCAAATAATGAAATGCGACTTGTATTTACTAATTTGATAAAAAAAAAAAACAAAATCAAATATTAATGAAGTTTAAGCAGTAAAAAAAATTAAAAGAATATTAAAAAGTCTGTATATCTCGCGCTCTTAACGTGAGATGGTAGGGAGGGGGGAGGGATCGTTAAGACTATTGATAATTTTAGGGATTTTAATAAAACTCACCAACTCAGGGGAATCTTTAGACATTTTGCCAAATAAAAAAAAAATAACTCTTGATAATTTTTAAATTCAAAAATCAAATTAAATTGGATAAGTAGTATCCTATTTTTGTACGTATAAAAAAACAATTTCTTCCTCAATTATGTTATTCCTCATGTTCAACAAGTAATCACAATTTATTAGAATTACAATTGTTCTTAAATCACACAATACTAAACATAATTGTTAAAAAAAATAATCTATATCAATCTATAATCTATAATATATTAAAAATGTGAAGTGTCTTAGAAATTTTATTTTTTTTTGGAAATTAAAGAATTTTATTAATTCCCAAGAATGGTCATTACAAAACTAAGGGGTTAAAAAATGTTGTTTGAACTTTTTGTCCTTCATTAAAAGATTTTGTTTTAGACAAAATCGTCTTTTCACTATTTTCCTAATTTAAGATTTGAAAATTAATTAAATATATTTATGGTAAAACTTCTCCTTATTAAAAGTCATCAGAATTAATCACAACTAATACATTTTTTATTAGTTTAAGAATTCTAAATCAACTAAATTTGATTTTAAGAAGGTTTGAAAAATCTAGGAATAAATATAACGCATTAGAATAAGAAAAAATTAGTAAGTATAAAATTTTTAAAAGTTTTAATTACGTAATAAGAATGTAATCAATGATTTTGTAAAAAATTGACTTAAAAAAAAAGATTTTAAGTATAAGAAAATATAATCGTACCAAAAATAGAGTATTATATTAAAGTGTGAATAATTTCTGAAAAGTTTAACTTGTAAAAATCTCCACAATAAATAAAATTATTTAATTTTAAATAGTCAAACATTACACATCCAAGACACGTTCGGCTAAACTAGTATTTATCATACACCACTAGTTACTCCAGGTATCTATTTGTATTCCCTTTTGACTGCTAATACAAACGTGGTTGAGTTGTATTAAAATTATTATTACTGCTCTTAAACTTAAGGAAAAATTCATTTGGTCACAATTTTTTTGCCAGAATTTGTCCACAATAGAAAAAAATTAGGTTCCCACTATAAACTAGTTAATCTTTTGATATTTTTACCCTGTGTGAAAATTTATTTGAAAAAAGACTCACAAGGTTATGTAAGTCTTTTCATAATTGTGGCCAAATTTAGGTATAGATACGTTCTTTAAACCGTATAAATTATATAAGAATATTAAAATAAAAACTTAGCATTATACAAAAAAAAAAAATCAAAATTTCGTTATGCTGCTTCAAACCAAGATACTCTATTAGGTCGTGCGTATTGTGGAAATGTTTTATTGATAATTAAATAATTTCGTACTTATTTTTTTAGTATTTGGTAAATAAATAAAAAATATTATCTCAAGAATGTTTTTATATAATTAGATAAACGTGATAGGGACGGG
The DNA here is from genome assembly GCF_002878395.1 of Capsicum annuum. NCBI lineage: Eukaryota > Viridiplantae > Streptophyta > Magnoliopsida > Solanales > Solanaceae > Capsicum > Capsicum annuum. Next base: position 221,638,601 of record NC_061114.1, on the reverse strand, counting down.
ATGGGGGAGGGTTGTTGGGCGGGAAAAAGACGTGAAATGTTATTATGGAACTTATTTTTCAATTTTATTATAAAAAGTTGCTTTTCTTATATTTAATGATTTTATTTTCTAATGAAAATAATTTTCGAAAAAACTTTAACCAATCAAACACACCAAAATTCTCCATACCAAACACACCCTTATTTGGGAGTTGGGACTAGCAACTTTGACAAGATAACTGATTTATTCTAATTTGTAGTTGAAACAGGTACACTATGGACTTATTAGAAAATGCTAACTGAATTGAAAAAGACAACTTTGAAGTAATCATAATTTTAGAAGATTAAAAAAAAAATTGAGCAATTTTGGACCTTTGATCAAAGCTCAATGAGTCAAATCCTCTATTAGTAAAAATAAAATAAATTGATTAGTCAAACATAAGGTATCATCCTTTTAAAGCAATTTTCTAAAAAGTATTTCTCACACACACAAAAAAAAACTTTGCCAAATCAGCAAATTCGAAAAAGTTGGTCAATCAAGTTACAAAAAGGACCTAGAAAACTTAGTAAATTTCCTACCCATTGAGGTATAAAAATAATAGAAAATATCCTGAGATTTTATTTATTTATTAATTATAATTATGTGTCTTAGTTTATTTAATACTTGTTTTGTTATAGTTTTTTTAACTATCCACTTCTATATTTAGTACATTTTTTTAATTACAATATCTCATATGATATATGTAATATAACAAAATTAGGAGTTTCAGGGCACATCTATGTTTAAAGACTAAAAAAGGATTTAAAAAAACTAAATAAAGTTTGCATCTAAATGTAAACAATAATAGCAAACGGTTCTACTTGTACCTCTCAATTTTATTTGTGGTTTTATTAGTAAAAGCACACACAAATATTGCTGGGAGGTTTATTATGGAAAGTTCATTTTATTATAAAATGAAGAGAAAATAGTCTATTACCCTTCTAATCTTTAATCGAAATTTTAACTACACACTTATACTTTGTGGGGTCCTATGACCCTCTGAATTATTTTAAAGTGGAGTTATTACCCCTCTGAACGCTGACATGGCAAGAGAGTGTGTTTCACTCTCTTTAGAAGAATGAAAACGAATTTTTTTATTAAAAATTTATTTTTAATATTTCTTTATTTTCTTTATTCATTTTCATTTTTTACTTTTCTTCTTCTTCTCCTTCTCCCTCTTCTCCTTCTTCTGCTTCTTCTTCCTTTTCTTCTCCTCCTCCTCCTTCTTCTTCTTACATTCAAAATTAATAAATTAATTTATTATTTTTCTCATCTCCAAACACAAAATCAATTGATTTCGACTTCAAGTTTGTCGAAAATTTTAAAATAGGTATTATTCATTATTTTCAACTTCAAGATTATCGGAAATTTTAAAATCGATATTGTCTATTATTTACAACGTCAAAGTCATTGTAAATTTTTAAATGGGTATTATTCATTGTTTCCGATTTAAAGGTCGTTGAAAATTTTAAAATTCTCTATTGTTTCCGACTTTAAGGTTATTGAAAATTTAAATTCGATATTTTTCATTATTTCCGGCTTCAAGGCCGTCGAAAATTTTGAAATTGGTATTCTTCGTTGTTTCCGAATTTAAGATCGTCGAAAATTTAAAAATTGATATTGTTCATTGTTTTCCACTTCAAGATTGTCAAAAATTTTAAATTCGATGTTGTTTATTATTTCCGACTTCAAGATCATCGAAAATTTCAAAATCGATATTGTTCATTATTTCCGACTTCAAGATCGTCGTAAATTTTAAAATGGATATTGTCCATTATTTTCGACTTCAAGGTCGTCGAAAATTTCAAAATTCTCTATTGTTTCCGACTTTAAGGTCATCGAAAATTTTAAATTCTGTATTGTTCATTGTTTCCGGCTTCAAGGTCGTTGAGAATTTTAAATTTGATATTGTTCGTTGTTTTCGGATTTAAGATCGTCGGAAATTTAATAATTGACATGGTTATTGTTTCCCACTTCAAGATTGTCGGAAATTTTCAAATTCGATGTTGTTTATTATTTTCAACTTCAAGATGTTGAAAATTTCAAATTCGATATTGTTCATTATTTTCCACTTCAAGGTCGTCGAAAAATTATTTGCATAGAAGTAGGGATGATAAAGTTTGAAAAGAAAAAGAGATGAAAAGTAATGGTGAAAAAAATAATGGTGAAAAAATAATGAAAAATAATAAAAAGTGATAAAAATGGAAAAGAAAGTAAATAAATATTAATTTTATACAAAAAAACACGTGTCAAAATACTGTTGGCGCGTGCATCACACCTTATCCAAATGACTGGTTGTCAGGTTTTGGGCGGGTAATAATTCCACTTTAAAATAGTTCAGGGTCATAGGACCCCCCGCAAAGTATAAGTGTGTAGTTGAGATTTAGGATAAAGGTTGGGGGGCTTTTGACCATTATACACCCAACATAAAATATTACCTATTTAATCCAATATACGGTATTGTACTATATTATGCAAATTATATTTGGAAAAATATTATACATAATATATCAATTTTGTATAAAAATGTATAATACAACAATAACATACCCAATAAAAATTCATAAGTGAGTTCTAAAATAAAATGTATAATAATATATAAAAAGTGTTTATACACAAATATGAACTAAACTCAACAACAAACTCAAACTATAAACTATGCGGCATAAATATTTAGATAGATATAAAGCGTAATTTTTTATTTTCTGTGTTTTTAATCTTTGTAACTAGAATTCACCCAAAAGAAAACTTTGTAACTAGAAAGAATTAATGGCATGATAAAAAAAAAAAAAAACTTATACGGCCAAGACATTGATATTTGGTAATCATTTTGTTCCATTTGTGTGACGTATAGTTTGAATTAACATGGAGTACAATTTTTGTATTTGTTTAATTATGAAATTTTTGAAATTTGTGACTTCAACATGTTATATAGTAGTAATCTTTAATGCTGATGAAAGTTTCTCATTAAGAAAAAAAAGATAAAGATTAAATACCTGCTTGTTCAATATTATACTTCAATTAGTCCTTATAAAAGGAATATTAACTCTAACAATTTCAGCACCTTCTACTAAAACGGTTAAAATGTTCAAAAAAGAGCACCTTCTACTAAAACGGTTAAAATGTTCAAAAAAGTAGCCATATGGCGTACAAACATTTTCACGCCCTTCTTTATGCCTAAAGATAGGGTGTCCTAACCATCCAAGCACTATTCTATTTGAACCTATTCTGAATAATTTTCAATTTGTTCGTTGTACTTGTAATCATAAAAGCTATTTTTTCAGAAATTTTAATTCATTATTTACAAGTTTAGTAGTGTGTCAATCTTTTTAGAATGGAGTAAAAATAAAATATGTCACATAAAATAAAATAAAGAGAATATTTGAAATTAATGACTTTGACATTGTTTAGGGAGTCCTAACCATCTAATCACTATTCCATCCTCGTTATCTGTTGAACTTGCTTTGAATAATTTTTAATTTATCCAATTACTGTACATGTAATCATAAAAAGCTAATCCTTCAAAAATTTTAATTCATTATCTATAAATTTAGAAGTATGTCAATCTTTTTAGAATGGAGTAAAAATAGAAAAATGCCACATAAAATAAAATAAAAAGAATATTTGCAATTAATGACTTATAGATTGTTTGGGCAATCTTTTGGAAGGTAAGAATATTTTTCTTTTAAATTCTTTTTAAGAAATTAGCCACGTTTTTTGAAGAAAAGAATCGCCTGTATTGGAAACAATAAAAAAGCTATTGTTTAGAAGCTGGAAAATATTTTTGAAATTACTTTTGACAAAATTCACTCAAAATCACTTTAAAATATTTAAACACTAATTATCATTAGAAAGTGTCTTTAAATTAATTGTCAAATACAATTTGATTCTCACAAGCTATTTTAAAGGTGGATGTAGACTATTTGAGGCTTCGAGGAGTTTTTCCATAGTTTTTTTTTTTTTTTTTTAAATGTCGAGAAAACTTGCAATCGCTACACCCTTCGGATGTGCGTACTGGGTAAACCCCCTGTACACAGCCTGCAAGTAGCATCAGGGGTTTTTAACCGCACTAGAGTTTAACATCAGGAGTTTTTCCATAGTTGAATTGCACGTGCACTTCTGCTAGTGTAATATCACGTATATACTTGATATGCAATCTCGTTTGGTATCTATGATTCTATTATCGAAACTTCAAACGATAACAAATATGTTTTTTTTTTTTTTAGAATTTTGTTAGAAATGATCAAACCCTAAAAAGAAAATGCGAAATCAAACTTAAGTTGTTGGTTGTACTTTTAAAATCTTCGGATTAATACTAGATCAGGGTGATTGAGATGCATTCTTCAACATCTAAGTTTCACGAACCTTCTGCGCATTTAGATAAGTCAATCACATTATTTATCATTCAAGGTGAACGAACTTATCAGTCAGTGTCTTCATATGTAAGGTTATTTTTTGAAAGAGGTTGAATAATTCTCGTGCCACATTCGAGACCAAACATTGAAAAGGAATACACTATTTTAAAATCTATTATGAAAGCTGATCGGAAGAGAAAATGCTCATTCTTATTAGGTGAGAAAGACTATAGTCGTACTTGAGTCAACTCAACTAATAATCCAATTGCTTCCAAACAAAGTAGGGTGTTTGGATCGACATACTCTGATCGCTTCCATATGAATTGACTTATTTTTAGATATTTTTAACTTTTAAATATTTTTTAATTTTTAAAAATATTTGACAAAAACACAAAACACTTTTAAATATTTTACTTTGACTTATTTTAGATTTTTAAATTTTAAATATTTTTTAATTTTTGAAAATATTTGACAAAAACACAAAAAACTTTTAAATATTTTACTTTGACTTATTTTTAGATTTTTAACTTTTAAATATTTTTTAATTTTTGAAAATATTTGACAAAAGTCCAAACACTTTTAAATACTTTACTTAAGCCTTAAAAGGTAAGAAAAAAGAAAAAAACTTAAAAGCTAAAAGTTGATTTCTATCACTTTTGACTTTAGACTTATAAATCACTTTTTTTTTAAAAAAATTAATCTAAATACCCCCAAAAACTGCCATAGGAGAACAAAAACCTTATGTGTGTAAGCAATAAAAAAAGAGTTTATCTTCATAAATAAATTCAATGGTAATTATTCTCGTGTCAGTACACAAATAAGAATCAGTTGAACACCTTTAATAAAAATATTATATTACGATATAAATTAGATATTATCCATATATATTAAATTTAAACACTCTATTCAAATTCCAATTCAGAACTAATCTCCACATCCCATCAAATAAATTAATCACTTTTATTCCACCAACATTAAACTAAATTTTTTTTTTTAAAACTAGTACTAGTCGAATCACATTATAATTTTAGTTTTGGTTTTCTTATATGAGTCAAATTACTCATGTGGGAAGCCTTTTCAAATAAAAATAAAAAAAGTACTAAATAAACTATACGCCGCGTGCCAGAATTTTTTTACCAAATATTGCATGGAGATTATTTGGTACAGTGTTTCTCTTCTTCTCTAACTCTTCATTCTCTTCCCATATTTATCTCTTCTTTATCCTTATTTATATTAATCACTATTATATATTCCTACATAATATAAAAATTTAATTACTCTATTTATAGAACCCAAATAAAAAATAGGGTATACTAAAACCCTTTTTTCTCTAACAAGAAGAAAATCTTTTTTTTTTCTGTAACGGCGATACTCTCCGATTATGGAGTGGGTTAATAATAACCCTGAAAATAACTCAGGTAAGACGCCGGAAAATAACTCCGGCGAGTTACTTCGACGGAATGGGTTAACGGAGTTTCATCCTCAGCCGTCTATTGAGTCGTTGTTTGGTGGTTTAAGGATTGGCGGTGATCGGAGGCTCCGTACGCCGACGCCGTCGTTACTTGTTTCTCCGGTGGATACTCCGGCGGGGATTGTAGGTGATGATGAGTTGTTGATGAGTTATAGAGCTCAAGAAAGAATGAACAATGCTGATTTTCTCCGGGCCTACAGTAGAATGTATGGGGCCCAGCAGAATCTGAATGTGGGCCCGGGCCAACTGACCCCGGGCCCGGATATTCTTGTTCCACCACCATCACAGTCGTGGTACAACAGCAATACAGAAGTGTACAGTGAAGATGATTACTTGGGATTTAACTACAATGGTTACAATGTTGGTTCTTTCTTGCCCAGCACGGCATCAGTATTGCCAATTATGCCCTGGGTTTATGACTACTCGAACACCTATTTATCAAGAAATCTGAATTTTGGGGCACCCAATTCGAGGGACAATATGGGTAATAATGAATTGAGAGGGAAAATGGTTGCTTTAGCCAAGGATCAACAAGGGAGTAAGATGTTACAGGCTAAACTTGAGAAAGGGAATAAGGAGGAAATTGAAGGCATGCTTAATGAGTTGATTGATAGTGTTGGTGATTTGATGAAGAATCAGTCAGGGAGTTATGTTATACAGAAGCTTTTTGTGCTGTGTAATGAGGAGCAAAGGACTAGTGTTATTCAGGCAATTACAAGAAATACCCATCAGTTTATTGGTATTTGTTTCAGCCAACATGGGTATGTGTGATTAAATTAATCTACTTTTTGGTTAAATAGAAAAAAATTCAAATTCTTGATGGTCTATTGAAAACAGCCCTCTCTAAAGTGAAGGGAGTTGGCCGAGGGTGTTCATCCGAACCCCTTTCATTGTAAAACTACTATCTATACATGGTTAAAGTTATTTTTAATGTATGTGTAATGGATTTGAACCCTGCTTTAGTTTCTTCGTGTGTTTACTTTTCATGTTTTGGACCAATGAGTAAAATGAATAAAAATCCAGGCTCCGCATATTGTTGTTGTTGTAGAAAAGGTTCAATTTGGATGCTTTGATATGTAAGTCTAAATTAAAATCTATTTTTTTTCCAGGGCTCGGGCAATGCAGAAGTTGTTGGACAATCTTAGTACTCCTCAGCAAAGATCATTGATTTTATCTGCTATAACCCCTGTAGCTGTTGCACTGGCTAATGATCAGAGTGGTCAGCATGTGATACAATATTGTGTGAAGACATTCTCTATTGAGTACACCAGGGTAAACAAAAACAATTCATAATCCTTGTATTTATGTGATTGGAATTGTCTTTTTCCTTCCTGTGTGCCCCACCTTTTATTAAATTATTAGTATTGAAATTGAGGCTTTATTCTATGTTCTTGTTAATAAAGAAAGAGTTAAAAGTTTTGATTTTTGTTCTCACTCGTATCATATATGAAATGGTGTGGTATAATGCACTTGCTTGTTTCAACTAGTTGTCCAAAGGACAGCGCGAGGTAGGGTCAAGTGGTTCATCAACCACAAGATGACGGAAGCACTTGCTTGTTTCAACTAATTTTCCTGTGTTTACTTCTTATTTCGATTCATCATCTTGTGTTTACTTCTTCATATTTTGATTCATCATCTTAAAATCCAGAGTATATTGTTCTTCTGTCATGTTTATGTGTAAATGGATAAATATATGAAGGTTATAGTTGTGTGCGTCGAGTAGAAGTAGCAATGGCGAGTATATGAACTGGTATTCTGAGTAAGGATATTGTATGATATAAGTATTGTAGTTCCTTCTCTTATTGATATAGTTGTAAGTATCCTCTTAAAAGGTGTTTCAATATGATATATGGGTCATTCAATTTACACCATGGAAAGTTTAGCCTGGCTATATGGTGGCAGATTAAGTTTTTGAAGTCACTGGGTTGTTTTCTTTATGCATGTGTACCCATTTAATCCCTTTTTATGTATATATGTGTCTGTGACTGTATAGGTTTTGTTGTAGAAGACGCCTTTGTTGCCGGACTCTCCAAAAAATATACCATCATTGGAGGATCCGGCATGCACCTAATGACATTTTCGAAGAGTCTGAGCGACATAGGAAGATACATGGTTTTTATATTTTTGCTTGTTTACCTGTACTTATACTCTTGCCTAAAACCTTTCAGCAAGACATTCCTCTAAAGTAACTCTAGAGGAAAAACGGATGATAACATGCATATGCTTATACAACATTTTTATATTTCACATTATACTTTCTTACCCAAGAACACGCTACTTGGAAAGTAAGGAATAAATAAGATTATAGTGCTTAAATGAAGAAAATATAGATACCTATTATCAGTTTTCCAGGAGAATAGCATATAAATAAAATTTAACGCATAATGTTACAGTAGGATGGTTGAAAAGAGGAATGCCACAAGAGTAATATGTGATAAAAGAGCACCTTAAAAGGTGGAAGGCAAAGCAAGGAAGGTTGCTTGACAATGGGGTAGCTCACCTAATCCTGTAACCAAACTGCCCCATAGAGAATAAAATGAAGGAAGGTTGCTTGATAAGGTTTAGTTGTGCTTATGTAGACTTTAATACGCACCAATGTTTCTCAGATGTTTATGTTTGAACATAGTCAAAAGGGACTAGATGGATCAAAAATCTCATCAAAGGCAGTCAAACAAATTTACAACTCGGAGTCAATCTGATTTAGCTAAGAGCCGAATACAATAAGTAAAGAATACATAAAAGTTTAGTTGAGATAAGTACGAGTATTTAGTTCTAAAGAACCTAATTTGCCTGAAATTATTTAGTAATGGAATGAAATTGACCCGAATCCACCTTTACGGATAGAAAGTGTTCATGTAGCCTGGTCCGTCTAATTTGACATTAGAGGTTAGATACCAATAAATGTAACATGAGAGTTGTGATTTATAAGATATAAACTCGGTAGAGATTACATGATAAATAGATGTAAATGGAAAAACCTTTTAAGAATGAAAAAGTTCACGTATATAGTATTGGTTCAAAGAAGAAGTAGGCATAATAGAATGAAAATTCTTGTTATTTCTAGTCAATGAAATTACACTAGCTTCTGTTGGTTATTGTCAAGTTATCACTCCTTTTCCTCATCTTCATATTCCTTTTCTTTTCTCTTTTAAGTTGTCCATCTGCATATTGAAAGTATTTATGCTCCATTAATTTGTGCAAGTTACTCTTGAAATTATCAGATTTTTATCGCGTAGAGTTGGTAGATGTCATTTTAACGCACAGAGCTGCTCTCTAAGTCTCTTTGCAAGTTTGTGTTATGCACAATTTCATCAAGATTATCGTTTCTTCTTTTATTGCTTTCCTATAATATTACTAAAATGTAATTCATATATATGTTTTATTCATATATTGCCGAAAATAAATAAAAACCCTTGCTTACTATCAATCTCATGTCACTCTTCTCTGTATAAGGTGCAAGGTGTTTCTCCCTGTATCCTGCCTCTTCCATTAGCTAGATTAATGCTTCTGTTTAACTTAGATTTTTGCCTGAAACAACTATCTCACAAATAAACTGCATATTGCAGCATCTTCTAAATGAAATTGCAAATAACTGCTTTGCAATTGCGACCCAAAAAAGCGGGTGCTGTGTGCTGCAGTCATGCGTAGAATCTTCTCGTGGAGAACTCAGAGATCGCCTAATAGCTGAGATATTAACAAATGCAGTGCAGCTATCAGAAGATCAATACGGGTATAACTCTTTTTCTTTTTCTTGTGTGTTATGTAATGTGTGAAGGTCAAAGATGCTATATAGGTCTAATTGCTTTTACGTTCCATTCCATTTAGCAACTATGTGGTGCAACATCTTGTGGGACTGAAGTTACCAAGAGTTACAGAAACTTTACTGGACAGGCTTCAAGGGAACTTTGTGACTCTTTCATGCAATAAGTACGCTAGTAATGTTGTTGAGAAAATTATCCTCGAGTCAGGAGAAGAGCACTGCACTAGAATTATCAGCGAGTTGCTCAGAAGTTCAAGTGCTTCAATGCTACTGGTGGACCCTTATGGTAACTTTGTCATCCAGACGGCACTGCAAATTTCAAAGGTAAGTTTAGTTCACAAAATTCATTGGTCTATGATCTGCTTATCGGACAAGAAACAAAGTGAGCCTCATGGAGGTTCTAAGTCAGCTTTGGATTAAAACAACCTTCCAGGGGTACTCTTTTTCTAAGCATTGCTTGCATGGTAAAAGCGTTCTAAAATCATAGGCGTGGCTCTTATGAGCTATTTTTAATATTGAAGCAGATAGTATGAAGGGAAACCACAGAGCTAAATCAGTATGCATTGATGACACTTCTGGCTTTTAGATTGGTGATGTATGACCAATTTTGAATTTCAGGATTTGGATAAAAAATACAAAAAATTATCCAGGGTATATTATTATGGTTTAGATGTTCTTATCTATGAGGGTAATCCAAATATCTCTTGGGTCTATTATATATTCAAGAAATACGTAAGTGTGCCAAGCTGCGATGTTTAAGTTCCCGGGGTAGTATATTTTTGCATAGCCCTTCACTTATATTTTAAAACAAACTTGCATGGCATGATTGAGAGTTGTACTCCCTAGAATTTCTCCTAGAAAGTTGGAGAACCTATACAGACGCATGCGACTAATAAAAAGCATTTCTCACTATAGTAGCGACTGCTAGAAACAGACTTGCAATAGCCGGTAGTGGATGTGTCGATGTGATAATCATTCCCATGTGCTTCAGTGATCAGATTTGGCTCCATCCACTGATTCTCATGAAAGCATATGCTCTTAGTTTTTTCTGTCTTTTACTCTTTTCTTCTCAGAAAGAGAAATTTCATAACAACTAAAACATGATAATCAAATCATATTATATTAGTATAATAGATTCTGTGTTTTATGCACTTAGCTTGCATGTTCTGTAGAGAGGAAGTTGCTATTTATCTTCTTGTCAACCTTTCTCAGTGGCCTACTCCTATGACACACAGGAGCTAGCATAGCAATAGTTTGGTGCAAACTTCTGTTGCTGCAGTATTCTATGTCAAAAGAGTGCTTGCTAACTATCTCCCCCATTTATATAGATCTGTAGGTGTGAGATGTTACATTTTGCAGCTAAAGACATTTCGTTATAGAAAACTTTGCTTAATGTTTGTTAAGTCAGGTTGGAAACAGGCTTCTGATGAGAACACATGGCCGAGACATGAAAGAACGGTGAAATTGATCCACTTACCATTGCGAAAACATCAACCCCTATTTTGACTCGTTAGAATGTCCCCATATTCGATTCTTGTAGACCTGATTTCAACTTGTTTATCATAGCCATCTACCTTAGCGTCACTCCAACAACGTTGGTGTTGATTCTATATAATTTTTTTCCGTTTAAAATCTATATTGCCAGTTATTAAAACGTTGTTCATTTTGCTGATTTGACTGAGCAGGGCCATGTCTTCAATGCCCTGTACAATCTAATCTACGTGAACTCTGCATCTATGCAAAGTAACCTCTACGGGAAGAAGATCCTTGATCGGTTGTTTAGCAAGAAGGAACCACTATACAGTACAAGATTCCACAAGCGACAGGTATAAGGTAACTCAAGGGTAGTTGACACTACTATTGTGCCTTTATTTTTTTGATTTGTCCGACGGAATTTTGGTGTTCAGTAGCACATCCTAGTATCCATTTTATCTTATGTTGTTTGTTTTCTATGTACGTTAAGATCTGAACTTGTAGGAGCATAAAGCTGCGTATGTAACCGGAGCCTCAATGTGATCTAAATGGCTCATAGAAATCGTACTGTATATTTTTTGGTTCTACGCTGCTGTTGGTTGTTATATCATATATTAATGTAGGGCATGTAGACTATTTGTTGAATAAGCACTTTTAGTATTCGTTTTATGTGAATGAGAGTATCTGTTGCTTAATGTGATTGCAGTTGCAACTATTCTCCTATAGATTTCCAAATTGGGCCAAATTTTACATTTCAAAAAGTTCGAAATTTTAAATCCTGCTGTTTTAGAGAATTTAAGATTTGAAATCGTGATCCCGAATCGCCTAGTTGAAGCACTTTATTGTGAACTTTTTTGGTTCAAAAATACCCCTCAAATTAACATCCTTAATCTACTTATAATATTTAATTTATAAACTGTATTCATTCACTTGCAGACACACAGCCGTTTGATGTGATCATGTTAATGGTTCACAAACACCCCTCCATTAACTTATTAACTTTTGGGGATCAAAAATACTAAGAGATTGCTTTAATTCAAGTCTTCTTTTATTCAGAAGGAAAAGATTTAAATAGGTCATTGAATTTTAAAAACGGACTCATCTAATTGTTAAAAAGTGTGGCTCACTTGTTTCATTGATGTTATGCGAAAGTCCATTTACTTTATTATTTTTAATTAAAAACAAAAATGATTTTGCAATATTATTTTCTTCACGTGGCCCCTTATTAGAGATTCACGTCACCAAAATTAAACCAACTCACCACCTATTACTGGCTAACCACAAACCTGTTAACGGGAACCATGAATTCCCAACAACTCAAAATCCTTTAAAAATAAAACCCTGACCCAGTTAATGTATTGTGTTTTGTTATATTTCAATGAGAAAGTTGAATAAATTCAGAAGGGTGGATCCGATTTGGTGGTAATGGGTTGTGCTTTTAATTTTAAAAATTAATCAGCTAACTTTAAATAGGTTAAGGGTGAGTTGATTTAATTTTGATGACGTAAACTTTTAATAAGAGGTCATGTGGAGAAAACGATATTGCAAAATCATTTTTATTTTCAATTTAAAAATAATGACATAAGTAAACTATTGATGGACAATTTGTATAACGACAATAACATAAATAAATCAAACTATTGATGGGGACAATATAAGTGAGCTTTTCTCAAAGTTCAATGATGTATTTGAATATTTTCCCAATTAAAAAAGAATTATTTCATGTGTAATTATTAGTACTAATTCACAAATTTCAAATATTGACGTGAAGGCGGCCATGGACTTATTCCACAACATTTACTAGTCAGATTAATTCTGCTATTAGGAGGTAAAAGCTCAATAAATAATAAATAAACTATTATTTATAAAAATTCAAAACCCCAATACATATAACAAGCAAAAAAATTCAATAGATGAAAACAAACCAGAAAATTACAAAAGAGGCCTCAAAGTTACAACCCCATTTATTTATATTGGCAATAAACTATTATTTTTTGTTTAGTTTAATCTTCACACTATATATATTACTAATTATGTCTTAGAAAACTTACATGTAAAGACCAGATTTGACCACAGAGAGAAGTTCATGGGCATTTAGGTTTGCCTTTAGAGTTTTTCTTGTCCCTGTAGCAAGGACATTCATGTTTGTTTCCATACATAAGTTCCAGAAGGGACACACTTGCATTGTTCACAACAAATACCACAGTACTTCAAGCACCTGTCAGCAAGTCCTGCTTTTGAACATCTTTGCTTGCACTTTGAATCACAAAAACCTTACAACAACAACCACAACTCATAATTTGAGCATATAAATCTTAACAACATTTAAAAAGAAAAAAGAAAGCATCCAAGGTGCAAGGTGTTGTGGACTATGTGGATCGAGAATTATGAGGTTTTAGATTCAATTTTTGATAGAGGCTAAAAACTACTAGTTAATGGACAATAAAGTGGACATGTAAGGTTCAATTTTTAGCAGAGGTAAAAATATTATTAGTATGTAATTTCTACTTATTTGTCCAAATTTTAGTAGGTGAATTTACCTGATATCTGTGCTGGTGAAAAACTGTAATAAAAATACTAGGTGCTCATAGGTAATTTTTACATCTGTCCAAGTTTTTGATGGACAGAGTTATTTAATATTAACATTTAATTTATGTTGGTGGAAGTACTAAAAATGTCCAAATTATATACTTCCTCTGTCCCAATTTATTTGAGATATTTCGTTTTTTTGAGATTCAAAAAAGGTAAATTTGATCATGTTCAGTTTTTTTAAAATAAAATCTATTTATTTAAAATCTTCGTAAACGATTTTATGTCATAATAATTAATTATTCAAAAATATTTGAAACATAAGTGAAAAAATTACGGTCAATCATAAACATATTTAAATTTCAAGAAGCGAAACATGCCACATAAATTGAACTGAAAAAGTAATATCTATGCTGGTAGAACTAGCAATGAATACTAGGTGTGCTTTCCCATCTATCCCATTGGTTGGTGGAGAGAATTATTCAATACTTTCGTGTTAGTGAGAGATAATAAGTATTGTAAAATTTAACTGAGGTTACACGCAAAATGTCAAAAACACCATGATTATTAAAAAAGGAATAAAGGTTGAAACTTTAAAGATGATGAAGAAATTGGTACGTACTTAAACCAGCCATGGTGGTTTGAATGAAAGAAGGGTAAGAACAAGAGTGACCAAAAGCAAAGTTGCTAGAATTAATTCATCTTTAATTCTGAGCTGAAAATTCAAGAGAAAATTGATGAAGTGAAGCATAAAGAGGGGAATATATAGCCAGGAGAAAAGTTGGTGGTCCATTAAAATTGTGTTTTTTTTCCAACTAATTAAGTACACCAATCCGTCTGACAAAACACAAAACATTTAACTCACTATTCACCTCCCACTACTTATATCTAAGTAAAATGCATGACAGAGAGAAACTAATCAATATATGATGTAGTTTTTTTTTTAATATATGGATTGTACATAATTAATCATAATTAATACATACTCACTTCAATTTCTCACTAATCATAGTAAATTAGTAGACATTTGATTATATATTCTAAATATTTATTTTATTTTATTTGAATTATGAGATTGAAGATGAAGTTATGTTTTATTATATTTTTACTTTATTAGTGAAATCTCATAATTGATGTAATACTATTCGTGGAAATAGAAATATAGTTTTTGAAAGACCCCTTACTTCCATGCAAAATTTGTGTAAACTCAATATTATCACCGCATGTCTACATTGTGTCTATCCTATGTACAATGGATAATCAACATAAATTAGCATACTAATCCAGTATTTAACTTTAACTGTCTTGCAACGTGAAAATTGCTTTTCGGGGCAGAGCCACCTTTGGACAGGAGAGTTCATCCGAGTCTTCTTAGACCAAAAATTATACTATTTATTAATAATTAAAATTATTTTTTGTATATATATAATAGATATTGAACTCGTTCGATCAGTTCATATATTTACTTTTGAACCTGTGAAAATCTTAACTCCACCATTAATGTGAATAAGTATTCATCCAACGTGATTTATAAGTAGTTACAAATTACATGGGATAAGAAAGGATCATACTGTTATTTCATTTTTTGCTTTTAAGTTTTAACAATTGTTTTACTAACGAAGGACATGGGGTTGTTGGAGGATTTTAATTGCACAAATGTCGGTTGAAAATACTTTCTCCATCATACTTGTCCTAAATTTTCTAATTTTATTTCTCATTTTATTTATCATTTTTTCACAAATAAAAGAGATAAAAGAATTTTTTCATATTCTACCTTTTGCAATAATTACTTTTTCTTCAAATTAAAATATAAACATCATTTAATAAATATATTATAATAAACTAATTACATTATTAATTATTTTTCTTAATCAATATGTCAAGTTAATTTGAAACAAGTAATATAAGAATGAAGGAAGGAGTATTAAATAACACATGGTTACACTAAATTTTATGCATTTGTACTCTTCTGTCTTTATTAGTATTCCTATGTTTGGCATATATGCAAGTTGGTTATTAAATATTTCATTCTTCTCAAATTATCCGTTTCAAATTGAGATTAAAAAACTAATTAATAACATGACTAGTTTATTATAATGCTTCTATTAAATAATATTTATAATTTAATTTGAAAAAAATTAATTAATGCAAAGAATAAAATATGAAAAAAAATTTATCTCTTTTTGATTAATAAAAAAGAACAAGTAAAATAAAAGATCAAATTAAAAAATTTAGAACAAAGAGAAAAATAGCATTAGCTCGATTTTAGATATTTTTTATTTTATTTAAAATTATCGAGATATGTATGCATTTTATTCTCTTTAAATTTTATTTGTGAATCATTGATCCCATAAGGGAGCTGAAGAGTACGAGGTCGGATCAGACTTGGTCAATTGTTATTATTATTTGAAATTTATGGAATGGAATTAGAATTGAATATGAAGTTGTGCTGGATTAAATTTTTTACAAATTTGAAATGGTATGCACATGCTTGAATATACTCAAATATGATTTTAAAAAAGAAAAGTAAATTGGGAAAAAAAAGGTTTTTTAACTTGTTTTTTAAATTTAAAATATAATTTCAAGTTGGAATTTAAACTCTATTTGATGAAATATTGATTTTCGAATTAAGTAAAAGAATTATTTAAAATAAAAATTAGATAATTTAATAGTACGTCCTAAGGTTTTCATATATGATTTTCCTTTTTCTTTTTGTCAAAGAAAATAAAATCATGTCATTTCAGTAGTGAATTGTTTGATGAGGTGACATGACACAATTATAATTGCTAAGTGCACTAATGAAAAAATTGAGCAAAGATTTTACCCAAACTCCACTCGAAGTCTCTACTTCTGTGTAGAGTGAAAGGTGTACAGAAATATCTATAAAAATAATATTGCAACATCATTCTTACTTTTAGTTAAAAAATAATAACATAAATAAATTTTTGTATAAAGATAATGACATAAATAGATTGAACTTTCAATGAATGACATACGTGAGCTTTTCTCAAAGTTCAATGATGTGTTTGAATATTTTTCCAATTAAAAAAGAATTATTTGATGTGTAATTATTAGTACTAATTCACAAATTTCAAATATTTAAGAGAAGGTGGCCATGGACTTTTTCCCCAACACTTACTGGTCAGATTAATTCTGCTATTAAGAGGTAAAAGCTCAATATGTTTACGGTTGAGGATTCAATGTACACAGATTTTACCTTATCCCGATCAAAAAGGAAAGATTTTTCTATACACCAAAAAATAGACTACACTAACTATTTGAGTATAATTACTATTTCATAACTTGCACCAACGATCCAAAGAGGAAGAAATAAGCGAATCTATTCTAGCAAACTACTACAAATTATTATTATTTATAAAAATTCAAAACCCCAATACATTTAACAAGCAAAAAATTCAAGAGATGAAAACAAACCAGAAAATTACAAAAGAGACCTCAAAGGCACAACCCCATTTATTTATTGGCAATAAACTATTATTTTTTGTTTTGTCTAATCTTCACACTATATATATTATTAATTATGTCTTAGAAAACTTATATGTAAAGACCAGATTTGACCACATAGATAATTTTGTTACACATAAAAATTCATGGGCATTTAGGTTTGCCCTTGGAGTTTTTCTTGTCCCTGTAGCAAGGACATTCATGTTTGTTGCCATAAGTTCCAGAAGGGACACACTTGCATTGTTCACAGCAAATACCACAGTACTTCAAGCACCTGTCAGCAAGTCCTGCTTTTGAACATCTTTGCTTGCACTTTGAATCACAAAAACCTTACAATAATTTAAAAAAAAAAAAAAACACAATCCCCAACTCCTAATTAGAGCATATATAACGTAAAAGCATTTATAAAAAGAAAAGAACAGAACACTCAAGTTCATTTCTAAAGTGAATTGAGAATCTTGAAGTTTTAGATTTGATTTTTAGTGAAGGCAACAACATCTAGATAATTGATAAATAAAATTATTTGATGTCTATCCTGATGGAAAGTAGCAAAAAATATTAGATACTAACAGGTATTTCTAGCTATGTGTCTAAATTTTAATGAACAAAATTATGTGACATTTATGTGTAAAGTGATACTAGGTGGAATTAGATCTGTCTAAACTTTAATTAACAAAATTATCTCATATATGTGTTAGGTAGAAAGTAACAGAAATACTAGGTGCAATTAGGCACTTCTCTTTTTTCTATCTATCCATGGGTTGGTGGAGAGAATTCCTAGATACTTGTGTTAGTAAAGATAAACATGTACCATAAAATTAATCGAAAAATACACACACATTGATTCACACATAATTTTTATTAAGGGTTTCAAAATATACATGCAAACTAGTTGAAGGTGTTCTATATCAATTATATATACATAAAAATAATTTTAATCATGTAGAAATAACATACATTTTTTGTAGAATGCTCCGACCCTAAACAACATGATTATTAAAAAGGAATAAAGTTGAAACTTTAAAGATGATGAAGAAATTGGTACTTACTTGAACCAGCCATGGTGGTTTGAATGAAAGAAGGGTTAAGAACAAGAGTGACCAAAAACAAAGTTGCTAGAATTAACTTCATCTTTAATTCTGAGCTGAAAATTCAAGAGAAAATTGATGAAGTGAAGCATTCATTGATGGATGGTTATAAAGGGGGAATATTTAGCCAGGAGAAAAGTTGGTGGTCCATTAAAATTGTGTTTTTTCTAACTAATACTCGGTCCGTTTCACAATTAGTGAATTGTTAGAGCAATTCTAATGTTTTAAAATAAATGAATGGTTCATAATTCAATGTAAATGTTGGAATTTTTTTTCAAATTTATCCTCTATTAAATATGCATTGGGAGTGATGTATCATGTGTCTTTACTTTTTGAAGAGGGTAAAAATAAAAAGATATGATAAATTTATATCTTTATTTTTTTTCTTAATATATATATCAAAATTTAACAATTAACTTATTATAAAACGCAGGAAGTACTAATTAATTAACCAGTGGGTCTGACAAAACAGAAAATATTTAACTCATTATTTACCTCCCACTATTTATATCTAAGTAAAATGCATGACAAACAGAAACATAAAACATAAAATTAACCAGTAAAATTTCTGTAAATTCATAAATGATCAACGTATCTTCCAAATTCCAGTGGTGTTTATCTTATTTTAAATGATAAATATAAATTATTCTTTCTGTCCAACTTTATTTATTCAACATATTAAAAATAATTATTTAATTTTTATTATATTAAATATAATTTATAACATACTGTTATGAATCAATTGACTCACATTGAAAAAATAGAAAAATATTAATGAAATTATAAATCAAATAAATTCTCCCACCTATCAAGCTATTCTTTTGGATTAAACTCTCGGGTTAATTTATAACACTCACTTACCAAATGAGAATTGCTCTATGATAAACATTCGATTTGAATAAATATTTACACAACGTGGTCATTGGTAAGTTGTTAAATGGGATAAAAAAGGATCATACTGTTACTTCATTTTTTGCTTTTACCCATTGTTTTTACCAGCGAAGGATAAGAACTGGGGGTTGTTAGAGGATTTTTACAGCACATTTGAATGTCAGTTGAAGTAATTAAATAACACATGGTTACCCTAAAATTTATGCATTTGTACTCTTCTGTCTATATATAGGCTAGCTGGCTATTAAATAGCTTTCGGTCCATTTCAAATATTTTTTGCTTTATTTAAATTTGTAAAACGCTCTCTCCTTTAGAGTGGAAGTAACGTAAATGTAAACTTCATCATCGATGATATTGTATTAGTGATCAGGATTTGAAGTCTAGGAGTGCATCAATATTATTAAAGATGTGTATAAATTCTGAATAAAAATTTAAATTTGTGTTGATTGCTCGCCTCGTTTAATGTGCAGCTTAGGTTCTAATGTATAAAATATACTTTCTCTTGTCAATGAGACTTTTATGGAGATACGAACACTAAACAATTGATATTTCACTTAATAAAAAAAATAATTTCTGTGTGTTCATATATTTGTCATTCATGCTTATATTATTAGTCTTGAACTAGACATATATTTATATTTTTCTCCTTTATGCCTTTTTTTGTTAAATCTCACGTTTTATTTGTAATTTTTATTTAAATATAATGGACCTTGAAAATTTTTTTGTCTTTTTTTGCTTTTGCTAAGGCGATGAGAATTGTCTTTAAAACTAAAATTTGATTGAGGAGAATAATATCTATCCATTTCAATTCACAAAAATCAATTACAAATTCCTACAAAATAAAAAATTTCATCAAGAATATAAGTAAAAATAATTATTTATTTATTTATTTTTAATCAAATCCCATGAACTTAAGTAGAAACAAGAAAAAAGAAATAAGTAAATTTTACACACTAACTTTCAAGCAACAAGTAAATATTAAAAGCAATTAACATTACCTAAATTTGAATAAAAAAATAAAAAAATAAAAGGAAGAAATGTGTACCTATTAGCATCTGGTGGCATTCAAATGTATAAAGGAGAAGTAAAATGAATAAAATCAAGAGACTCTATCAAGAATCGAACACACAATGTCAAGGATAGAAGGGCGTCAGCGTTTGAGTTCTAAACCAATGCACCCACACAAGTTTTATTACTAAGGGTACACAAGTTTTATTACTAAGTGTGCACAATTAAATATATTAACGCTTTAGTAGGATATATATACGTATATATATAATTTTTTTAAAAAGTTACCGGGTACACGTGCACCCTCGAGGCACCATGTGGGTCCGCCTCTGCTCATAAGTGAAGTTTGAGAAGTATAAAGTTCGATCATACTAGATATATTATTAATGTTATTTGAAATTTATGAAATAAGAATTGAATATGGAGTTGTGCTTGATTGTATTCTTTACTGTTTGAAATGATTTTAATGTTTGAATGTACTTAAACACAACATTCAAAAAAAAAAAAAGTAAAGCAAAAAGTATTTTCTATGTTGTTCTTTAAATTTATTTTTACGGCCAAACACTGATTTTTAAATTAAATAAAAAAAAGTAAAAATAAATAGAAATAAATTATGGCTGCACAGGTCCTAAGATTTTTACGGATTTTAATGCGTACAACACGGTTTTTTTCTTCTTTTTGTTCAAAGGAAAGAAAATCATGAGATATCTAATATCAGTATGGAATTGTTTTGATGAGGTGACATGACATAAAGTATAATTGCTATAGTGCACTATGGAAAAAAAAAAATGACCAGAATTTTACCCAACTTCACTCGAATTCTCTACTTCTGTGTAAAGAAACACCTCTATTTTGCAGGTCCGAATACAAAAATGATAGTAATAAAAAAGTACTACTTTGAAATATTAGTGGTGCGAGAAACATCTAAAAATTGTAACTTAATGACCAATGACTAATCATGAAGTTTTAGATATAACTTTTGAAGGCAATATATATATATATATATATATATATATATATATAAAATTTAATATAAAAAAACAAATTTATGTCTTATATCAAAATTATTCTTCTTTATCTCATCCTATAAAAGATACTATTAAAAGATCTTTTGGAAAGATTTAGGACCATGCATGTTACCATTTTGACTTGTCGTTTGTTGATAATTAAGTGTAATAGTGCATCCCCACCATGATGTTTTGTTTAAAAAATTAAAAGCATGGGACAGATATGTGGTTGCATGGGCACCTCGTCCTAGGATGTTTGATCTTTCTACACACAAAGTAACCACTACCTAACATGGTTATCATTTATTTTTTGTTTATTTATGTAAAAAGTATTTCCTCCATTTTAGTTTGTTTATTTATTGTCTTTTCGATCCATCTTTAAAAAATGTAGCTTTATTTTCACAAATATAATAAGATTTGCTTATATTCTATATTTTTTAGATTTCACTTATAATTATATGGAATATGTTGTGCATATTGTTGTTAATTCTAATTTTAAAAGAGAATATTGGAGTAATTGATTAAGTTGATATCATGTAATTAAGAGGTCATGTATTCAAGCCGTAAAAATAATCTCCTGAAAAAAAGGCAGTATAAAGCTACATACAACAAACTATTATTGTTTGCTCCTTCTCGAATTTTCACGTACAGCGAAAGTTTTAATATAGCATGTTGTCCCTTTTAAGAAAAAAAAAATCTAACTTCTCATATAATATATTTTAGATCACAAAATTAAAGAATATTTTGATATACTTTAAATATCTTTAATGTAAAGTTACCAATTTGTTTTAAAACAAGAAATAAAAAATAGTGTTAGATAAGTTGAAACAGGAGAAGTAATTAAATTATCCACTGCCAGTAGTGTTTGTACGAGGAGGAAAGGGAAGTGGTCCTGCGTGGATCTTCTTGCAGATCCATTCGTGCAATTCACGTGATACGTCTGAAATTATCCTTACTAACCAATAAATAATTACCACGTATTGTTGCTTTTCACCACTCTCTTCTGACCACATTCATTGAAGCTTATTATTAGGGCGGTCAATATGGGCCAGACCCGTAGGATCGGATCGATCCGATCTGTAATTTAATGAAGTTGAGTTTCAATTATTACGGTCTATTTAATAGTAAGACTTTTTAGCCCGATCCAAATAAGCTCACGGACCGTAGGACTTGAGCAATATAAGTTGGGCTAGTCCGTGGGTCGGCCCGCAAATCAAATGCATGCAACTATTTAGATTGCTTATTAGTATTTTTATTTGGTTCGAAGGATATTATATCAAAAGTTATTGAATTTTGCTATTAGATGTATTTTTTAAGGTGTTGGAGATTTGATCAACAAGTATTTACACTATGTAATATTATTTGATAATATTTATGTTTATTAATATTCTAAAATTATATTATAAAATATTAATTTTTAAAAAGTGGGATGACCCGTGAGGCCCGTAGCCCACAGAGTAATAGTGTGGGCTTGGTGTTTTTTGACCCATCATTTTGATGGACCGGCTCGACCTGGCTCGTCAAACTAAAAGCCCGTATAGACTAGCCCAAATGGACTGGACCGATCCATATTGACAGCTCTACTTACTACTACAACACAATTGGACTCACTAAAAATTGAGTTAGATTGTAATTTAAACTAATTCATAAGAAATTTTATTGAAATATTTTTAAAACGACAGTCTTTTATTTGGTGTGTTTTATATATGTCATAATAAAATACTAAAAAATATAGTTTCATTAAGTACCAAAAATTATAATAAAACAATTAAAACTTACTAGTAAGAATTGTGTTGTTGAGTTATGATCCACATATTAGTTCATTTTAACAATTAACTTTTGGGCGAATCAATAATATGCTTATTTATTAATAACTCAATTAATTTTAACATGCTTAAATTCAACTCAACCTACTCACTTGACACCTCTAATTGATTAAGAAAAGGTTACAGATAACTCAAATGCAAATATGTATTGGTGATCAATTCAAAAATCTCGCTATATATATATATATATATATATGTAATTTTCTAGCAATAGGTGTTAATTTGACTATCTTTTATTGATTGTAGTCAAACATAAATTTAAAATTTGAACTTATTTAGTTCTAACTTTTAAGATTATTAGGGTTGTTCGAAAGTTCGATAATAACAAAGAAATTTGTACTTTCACTAGAACAACACTTGCTTAATCTTGTTCTTACTTACTTGCGAAGGTTTTGATCTGAGATGTTTAATCACTTTAGTTATTTTTGTAAAAGCAGAAAATTAGTGTACTATTTGTCTCTATGGCAAGATAATGTTAGAACAAATTTCCAAGATCTAAAACCTTCTTTTCCTGATTAATATACTAAGAACTTTATTAAATATGACTAAATATTTGATAATTTATTCAATTATTATGATTATAGTATAAGCTGAAATTATTATAATATTTCTAAAATATAAATTTTATATTTTGAATTCGGAATTCAGAGTGAAGAATTTGAGATACTCCTATGTGTCGGTGCTCAGATCTTAATGCTTGTACTATTTTGGACAGAGAATGTTGTACTTATTACCTCCCTTTGTTTCCTTTGTTGCTTTTTGTGAGTTTTGTAAATTTTTGGAATAGTGAACTGTACATACATACTCCCTTATTAATTAGTTATCGTCTTTGTTAAAAATATATAATCTTAATATCTGTCATTTAATAAAATCAATACATATTTACTCCTTCCTTTAGCTTTTACTTAGTATTAATTTTTTAATTAAATTTATAATTTTACTTATTATTTTTAACATATTAAGAAAAAATAATTTCTTTTTTTTTTTCTATTTTATCCTTAGCATGAATTGTCTTATCTTAAATTTATTTCAAGATTCAATGTAAATATCATTTAATAGGGGAATTATGGTAAAATAATCATATTATTAATTATTTTTTTTGGTGTGTCAAATTAAAATGTGACAAGTAAAAGCGAACGGAGAAAGTAGTTATTTATTTTCACGTTTATCCTTAATAATAAATATGAAGAGATATTAATATAGTGAAAAAAATTAAATAAAGATGAGTAATAAATAAGAATATATAATTTAATCAAGTTATCTTCTAATTAAATATTTTTCTTAAAAATGGGCAACTTAAAAAGTGATAGAGTTAAAATTTTATCATCGATTTCCGACAAGAAAAAGAAGAACCATGAATTATTTGAGCAACAACATATTGGGCTTTCATCACAGATTGGGCCTATTAAACCAGTTCACAACAATAATAGAAATGATAAACTACATAGAGTAGCATACCTAAGTCTTAAATTGCAAAAAATAACAATACTTTAATGAAATTACCTTGTGTAGCAAACCTAACATTATTTTAAGTGGGAGACCACAATTAGCGCCTCTCAGAAGTAGGTTTCATTATTCACGCTTAAAATCTTTCTCTTTCCTTTAATTGCTTTCTACTTTATCATTTTTCACGCTTTTTTTTTTTTCAGATTTTCTTTTTCAAAATTTTTTCCTTCTTAATGTCTTTTGCACCATCTGATAAAAATATTGCTCCACAATTTCAGGTAACTAATTAATTCAGTTATTGCATGTTATCAATTTCTCAATATTTTTTTTTTTGAATTTTGTACTGTAAATAATTTCTCCACTTCATCTTTAAGGTTTTAATTTTTGTAGTTGTTAACGGAGAATCAAGGTGATCGAATTTGCTGAATTTTATTTTGTTTGTTTTCAGTGAAATTTGATATTTTATGAGTTGATATAGTTGAAAAAAATTAAATTTTGGATGAGAATTGAAACTGAGTTTTATTTTGTTGCGATTAATAGAGGATAATCGGAGTTGAATGGATATTGTAGATGATTTTGGGTTGATTTGTTATTGTTGTTGGTTGAATTTTTTTGAAGATGGCTGATATTTTGAAAAAAAAAAAATGTTGAAAAAAATTTCTTCTCCAAAAGAAAAAAAATATAAGAAGAAAAGAAAAGCAAAAGAAATTGTAGAGTCAAGCGATGTTGATGACGATGTTGAGAACTCTTCTGCTAATGAACCTGAAGAAGACATGGAGGAAGAGATATTTTTCGTTGTATATGTATTTTTATTTACTGTTATATATTTAGGGATTTCAGTAAAATTTTATCAATTGGGGCAATATGTATTTTTGTGTGAAGCTAACATGTCTTTACTGATCAGCTGATATGTATTTAGGAATTTCAGTAAAGCTGATTTGTGAAAATGATAGGTTAAATATACAGTTTGAGTTAACATATATTTATTTGTATTTTTTTTGTAAAGCTACTATGTTTAGGTGTATTTGTATGTTAAATGAATTTGCTAACTTGCATGTATGGAAAAATACATTTATGTATGAACTACTCATGAAGAGGTATTTGGCTCTATGTAATTTTATTATAATTGATAGATATTTCAGTATATTGGAATGTTGAAATATAGTTATGGTCGTATTTGTATTTGTGTCGGTAATAGATATGACTTCATTTTTGATGAGATATGTATTTTATAGTCTACATATATACATTTGCGTTACAATTGTTTAACAGATACTTTAACATATTTTTTCTATATTCCTAGGTTATATTTAAGAACATTGAGCCAACTCAAAGGGAAATGTCAAAGTTTGAAATATCAGAGCAGGATGGAGTTGATGATGAACGTTCAGTTGATTCAGATGATGATTTTCAGGATCCACCACCAAAAGAAATTTATGAATGCTCAAAGTGGCGACGAAGCACCATTAAGACCTGTTGGGGAAAATAAGATAACAAGTGTCACAGAAATATTTGAAGTCTGATGGTTGATAATTTATTACATTGTGTAGTGACAAGATTAAACTGAATGTTGAAATTAATTTTAAAAAGTTATTTTATGTTTTGAAGTGAATCAAAGTTACTAATTTTAAAGTGAATGTAAGTTATTCATTTTAAGTCTTTTATGTTGAATATGTTTTCTATAAGTTTGTAGTATGTGTTTTATTCTAGTGTTCAGTATGATTTGGTACATTGTTCAGATTAAATTTAAAAATACATATGCACTGTACAGAGTTGCAATATATACATATGTAGTTTTCAGATTAAACTTCAAAATACATATGCAGTTAACAACACATATATTTTACTCTTTATTTATTTGATTTCAAATACATATGCTGTTTTATATATCTATTTTACTGTATTATCAGATAATATCAAATACATAATCTACTTCATATATGTATTTTACTACTTGTTCATACACTATATAGATTACTATGTGTTGTTATAGTATATAGTTTAACAAATACATTTAGACAAAAGTATTATCGACAAATGTATTTTCGATTACACATCTTTTGTAAATAGTTATGTGAAATGCATATGCATTTCATATAACAAATATATATTGTTCACCATATTTGAAATACATATGCACTAAAACATATGTATTTTTCACAGCAAAGGCATATGTTTTTGTCTTTCAAATTTAGTAATACAGTTATGTAGACTTAATAGTCATTTATAAAGCATTATAGCAAACGGTAGATAAATGTCACAAAATAAATTTAACAAAATTTTTTATTATTATTAAAAGAGTAAAAGAAATTACAAAAAAAAATACAGAAGAAAAATGTATCATTTACGATATTTCCTACACGAACGTCTATTGTAACCCTTAGACCCATAACCACTGCGTGAGTTGATGTTCTTCTTTCCAAACATATCCCTTCCCAATTTTTCACGATCCTTCTCTGCAGATCTTTCAGGAGGTCGTTTGTACTTCAGAGGCAGTACTATTTCACCAAGTATGCTATTTGGAATTATCTAGTCTACCTTGTGTGGTAAAAGATAGATTGGAACAATATATGTTTTCAAGACTGTTTTTGATTTATACAGATCACAACAATATGACCCCTTGAGAAGATTCTTGCTATCCAAGACCGCACAAGCATGTGCACTTGGTATCTCATCCAGTTGAAATGTGTTACATGAGTATGTTTTTTTCTTGAGGAAAATAATGAAGTGCGTTTCTTTTGTCATGCATCGTGTACAGATACTCTGTGGCTGGTATAACCTAATAATATTTTTAAAAAGTTACATTAAAAAAGGTCAAACACAAATATGTAAATGCATATGCTACAAAACGATGCGAAATATATATTTATTTTTTTGGAAACACAACTGCAAAATGCAAATACACATATTGCTAACAACATATGTATTTTTGATACTTACTACATATGTGTACTTATAAATACAATAACAGATTTAATACCAACAAATTCTACAATTATACATATGAATTACTGCATATATATTTAACAGTGAACATTGATTACTGCATATGTATTTTTCTTCATAACAGAGAACATTGAATAACTTAAGAGTTATTTTTAAAGCACATACGTGCATAGATATTTATACATACAACAACAAATACATTTCATACCGATATGCAGTAATCAATATTAAACTTAAAACACAATTGCAACAAATATGTTATATTTAAAATACAAATACAATCTAAATTTTCAGCAGAAAATACAATTGCAACAAATTTGTTAAACTTAAAATACAAATACAATCAAAATTTCCAACAAAAAATATAATAACAAATTATTTGTTCTACGTTAATTATAGACAAAGCCGTTGACCTCCAAAATTGAACACAACCAAAATATACATAATCAAAATTATCGAAATTACAGAAATAATCTTAAATTTTGAGAATCAGACCTCCAAAAAATTGAATTTGAGCAGCATAAAATATTAATTTCGATAACTTTTTTGTTCTACCTGTTAAATTTACTGCTGCATTGCTTTAACTCGAAATTCATTTACAAAATTTTTAAAAATAAATTAATGACGACAATAAAAAATTGAACGGAGCATCAACAATGGTTGAAAAAAAAATTCGAACCGAAAAACAATACTGATTAAGTACCTTCAACAACAGTAATGGTTTAATTTTCAACCGATTGTTGAATTCGAACAAATTGAACTGATGAATCTACAATTGAATTTGATTCAACAAAATTAATTCTTCGTTTTAAAACTGATGTTGAATTCGAAAAAATTTCAGTCGAATTTGATTCAACAATAGTAATGGTTTAATTTCAAAGTGACGGTTGAATTCGAATAAATTGCACAGAAAAAGGTTTAGCTGATTTTGATTTTGCTATTTTTTTTCTTTGGATGAACATGTTATTGAAAAAAATTGAAATTTGAATTTTTCTTAATGTTGTTAACATATAATGAAAATCATGTGATTTAAGAGAGTTTTATGAAAAAGGAATCTATACATTTAATTAATGGAAAATTATACCATATTTAGGTCAACCATTTCCAGTTAATTAAGGGCAGTAAAATTAGCTATATATGTATTTTTATAGTAACATTTTCTAAAAATACAAAATACAAGTTGCTATACTTAGTAATTATGAAAGTGTTGCTATGAAACTAATAATTATGGTCTTAAGTATGCTATTTGTGAATTTTGCCCTAATAGAAACTACAACAGAGTTTGGCCCAAATACACAGATGTACATAATACATAGTAATGGGTTAAAAAGCTTGTTACAAGTTAGGCAATAAAATAGTTACAAGTGTACAAAGTTTATTGATTTTGTTTTGATTCTCTAGGTATATTCTCTAGTCATCTTGTATATATGCGTTGAGTAGATAATTTGAGAAATATATAGAAAATTTCTACAATTTCTTTCTCTTCAAGTCATTCTTTCATGGTATCAGAGAAAGGTTGAAATCCTTAACTCTTCTTCCTTTCTTTCTTCTTTCTTCTCTTATTTCTCCTCCCCCTTTCATCCTTCTCCATTATGTTGGATACCAGTACATCAGTATCAATACCACCATCGAACACTGTTAATGGCAGTGATCCATCACACCCGTACTATCTTCATGCTTCTGACACACCTGAAATGGTTCTTGTTAACACTCCTTTCACTGGAAGAGATTTTGCATGATGGAGAATATCTATCCTTATTTCACTCTCAGACAAAAATAAGCTAGGGTTTATAGATGGTGCTTGCCAAGCTCCATCTTCAGTTGATGTTTCTTTCAGACTTTGGAATAGGTGCAATGACATGGTCGCATCTTGGTTGCTCAATTCTCTTTCCAAGGATATTGCAGACAGTGTCCTTTATTCAAGAACAACAAAGGTCGGACAGATCTTGAGCACAGATTTGGACAGTCAAATGATGCAAAACTATATCACCTGCAAAAAGAATTAACAGATCTGGTTCAGGGATCTAGTGACATAGCAGGTTATTTTACCAAAATTAAAAAATTATGGGATGAACTAGACACCCTAAATGCTGATGTTATGTGCAGTTGTATTTGCACTTGTAATGGAAAGAAAAAAATTATGCAAGTCAAGAAAGATGAAAGATTAATACAAATTTTTTATAGGGCTAAATGATGTCTATTCTCAAGCAAGAAGTAACATAAATGATGTCTATTCTCAAGCAAGAAGTAACATACACATGATAAACCCTCTTCCTTCTGTGAATCATGCTTATTTTCTTTTGATGCAAGATGAAAATCAAAGAAAAGTGCATATTCCCAATTTAACAGGAGGGGGGTCTGCTTTCTTAGTTGCGAATAATAGTGGAGGAGGAAACCTATCCTCTCAAAGATCTGAAAATGCCAATTTTAAAATGAACAATATGTACAAGGGAAAGAAGAATTTGCTCTGTACATATTGAAAACTTACCAATCACACTGTTGAGGATTGTCACAGACTTATTGGGTATCCTTTAAATTTTAAGTACACCAAATTCAAAATATTTTCACAGCCTACAAAGAATAACTTTGGTTTTTCAGCTACTGGACATGACATGAGGGTTAATAGCGTGCCTCAGAAGTTTCAACAACCTATAAAGAGCAACTATGCAGGTTTAAGTATTCCACAAGAGATGGCATTCAATGCTATGCCACAGGGTACTAATCATTATAGCCCCATGCATGATCTTTCTCATTTTGCTCCACAGATATCCACAGGGCAAGCTACTGCTTTATATAATTTTATCTCTGAGAATCCTCATTTTGTTCAACAATTATTACCAGTTCAATTCACCAAGCTAACATACCATTTGGATCAAATACAGACAATGTCTTCTGAGGTTACTGCAAATTCAGCATCTGATATATTTTTTGAGAACTTAAAATCTTATTACTCATTAGCTAATTTTAATTCTTAGTCCTAGATAATTGACTCCAGAACAAGTGAACAGATGTGCTTTGATTGTAATTCTTTTATGTCTTTCTCCTTTACTTATACCCATTGTTGTTAAGTTGCCCAATTCTTCTTGAGTCAGAGTTACTCATGCAGGAAATATACTTCTTTCTCCGGATCTAGTTTTAAAGAATGTTTTACATATTTTATGTTTCAAATACAACCTTGTTTTTGTGCATAAAATCTGCCTTACATACCATTGCATTGTCAGTTTCACTTTCAATGGATGCATTTTGCAGGGCCCTTATTTGAAGAGTCCACAAGTTTTTGGTGAAGTTAAAGGAGGTCTTTACACATTGGAGTCTTCTAGCACACAGCATGGGACTGATTTTTCCAATAATTTAGCTTCTTTATCCAAGTCTAATGTCTCTACTTCTGTTTCAGATTCTGTTTTTCTTTCCTTGTCTGCTAAAACTACATCTGATGTAATGCTATGGCATGCAAGACTTGGGGATTTGCCCTTTTATGCAATGAAGCATATTACTTCTATTTCTTTTCCTATCAATCATGGTTGTTCTTGTACTATTTGTTCCCTAGCAAGGCAAACTAGACTACCATTTCTTATAAGCTTTATCAAAATTAAGAGTATTTTTGAGCTTATTCACATTAACAGTTGGAGTCCATTCAAGGTACCTACTTATAATGGATACAAGTATTTTCTTACAATTGTTGATGATTTTAGTAGAGCTACTTGGACTTACTTATTATCCACTAAAGGAGATGCTTTTTCAGTTCTACAAACTTTCTTGTCTATGGTTGAGAGACAATTTAGTACCAAAGTTAAGATCATCAGATTAGATAATGCTTTAGAGTTAGGAAAAAGTTCTTCAGCCTCACTATTCCTACAGTCACAGGGTATTTTGCATCAAATTTCTTGTGTTGCAACGCCCCAACAAAATGGAATAGTTGAAAAATAATATAGGCATTTGTTGAAAATTGCTAGAGCCCTCATGTTTCAATCTAATATTCCAATTTATTATTTGGGGGAATGTATTTTAATGGCCACTTTTCTTATTAATCAGTTTCCATTTAAAGTTCTTAGTAAAACAACCCCTTATGAAGTTCTTTTTCGTCTAAAATCTTCCTACCATTTTTTAAGAAGTGCTTTTACACTTGCCTAACATAGTGATAAATTTCATCCTTGAGCACAACCTTGCATCTTTCTCGGTTATCCTAGTGGTACCAAAGGTTATAAGTTGCTTGATTTATCTTCTAAGAAAGTATTTATCTCTGGGGATGTCCAATTCTTTGAGCAGAATTTTTCCTTTCTCCAAACACATTACACATCTACTCACACTTCTCCTCCTATATTTTCTATTTTTTCATCTATATTCACCGACTGTGTTTCAGATTCACTACCTACAAGTCCAATAGCTACACCTTCTCCTCCTACCACTCACTCTAATTTAGAGACAACAACACCTAATTCATATGATACCGAGCCCACCTCTACTTCCCAAATCCCTTCTAATCTACCTACTGTTATGCCTACTGTTTTACCTACCAGGATATCTAGTAGAGTTAACAAAGGGACTCTGCCCTCTCATTTATGTGATTTTTCATTTGCAACAATGTCTACACTACTGATATCACTTCATCTTGTCTAAATTCATCAATTTCTGACTCCCTTGTTTTAGCTTTCAATGCCTTATCCTCCTCCAACTAGAATCTCATCAACCCAATTTTCAAAATCCATAAGCCCATCCATTACTCTCAGGTTTGTAGTCATCCTGGATGGATAAAATCCATGAACTCTGAATTAGATGCTTTGATAGAAAATCAAACTTGGGACGTAGTACTTTTGCTTCCTCGCAAGAAGGCTCTACCCTGTAAATTGGTTTATAAGGTGAAACAAAATGCTGATGGTTCAATTGAAAGACTCAAGACACGTTTAGTGGTTCGAGGATATGTACAAAGAAAAGGTTTGAATTTTAATGAGAAATTTTCTCCTGTTGTCAAAAGGACAACGATTAGATGTCTTTTAATTGTTGCAGCTAAAAAGAATTGGCCTATCTATCAATTTAATGTCAGTAATGCTTTTTTACACGGTGATTTACAAGAAGAAGTTTACATGAAGTTTCCTTTTGGTGTTACTTGTCCCAGTCCTGACCATGTTTGTAGACTCAGGAAATCACTATGTGGCCTCAAACAAGCCTCAAGGAAATGGTATGCCAGGCTTGCCGAAGCACTAAGTTTTAAAGGATTTTCTTCCTCTCTAAATGATTACTCCCTATTTTTTAAACATTCAGGGGATCAGATCACTTTCATAACAGTTTATGTAGATGACATTTTGATTACTGGGAACAATCAGCAGGCTATTTTGGATCTAACGTGTTTCCTTCACTCAGAGTTTAAAATCAAAGATCTTGGGGAAATTCACTATTTTTTGGGGATGAAAATACTTAGAGAAAAAGCAGGATTTGTTGTGACGTAAAGGAAATTTACCTTAGAACTCATTGAGGAATTTGGATGCTTTGATCTCCCTATTGTTTCCACTCCTTTGGACCTCCTATTGAAGTTGACAACAGAATATGAAACTCCTTTACAAGATGCTTTTATTTATCAGAGACTGTTCGGCAAACTCAACTATTTAACACATACTTGTCCCGACCTTTCCGTCACGGTTCTCATACTTAGTCAGTAAATGCAGCGACCTTTCACTGGACATTTTTCTGCTGCTCTTCATGTGTTGCAACATCTTCAATCTAATACAAATCAACGTCTGCTACTCAATTCATGATCAGATTTTTTGCTTCTTTATTTTTGTAACGTTGATCGGGAGTCTTACATAGAATCTTGATGATCTGTTTGTGGGTTTTTCATCAGTTTAGGTGGATTTCCTATCAGCTGAAAGTCAAAGAAACAAACCTCGATATCTCTATCATTAGCTGAAGCTGAATACCGTTCAATGCGTCGTCTTATGGTAGAATTGACTTGGCTCACCCGTTTACTTGCCAATCTTTATTTCTCCAGTGATGCATGTTCAGATCTTGTACGACAGTCAAGCTGCCATGCACATCGCTCAAAATTTAGTCTTTCACGAATGGACGAAGCATGTTGAACTCGATTGCCACTTCGTCCGTCAATAATTTTTATCTGGCATGATTTCCCTCACATTTACTCCACCCAAATCTTAATTTGCAGATCTTTTCACAAAAGCTTTGTCTGGACCTTCCCTTTCTTCTATCCTTGACAAGTTGGGCGTCTCTTCGATCTCCTCCAACTTGAAGGGGGGTGATAGAGTTAAGATTTTATCATCGATCTTTGACAAGAAAAAAAAGAACCACGAGTTATTTGAGCAACAACATATTGGACCTTCATCACAGATTGAGCCTATTAAACCAGTTCACAACAACAATAGAAACTACAGTAGAGTTTGGCCCAAATATAC
This sequence comes from Capsicum annuum, assembly GCF_002878395.1. Lineage (NCBI taxonomy): Eukaryota > Viridiplantae > Streptophyta > Magnoliopsida > Solanales > Solanaceae > Capsicum > Capsicum annuum. The sequence goes on along the minus strand of NC_061114.1, from coordinate 221,604,917 downwards.
AGATGTACATAATACTAGTAAAGGGTTAAAATGCTTGTTACAAGTTAGGCAATAGAATAGTTACAAGTGTATAAAGTTTATTGATTTTGTTTTGATTCTCTAGGTATATTCTCTAGGTATCTTGTATATATGCATTGAGTAGATAATTTGAGAAATACACAAAAAAATTTTCACAATTCCTTTCTCTTCAAGTCATTCTTGCAAAAGGGTGACAAATAAATAAAAACGGAGGAAATAATTGTTAAATGGTATGATTTAAAATAAATTGAATTAAATGGTTTAGTAGCTTAAATGGGGCCAAAGTGTAATTGTGTTCAACAGATTGACACATCCTGCTTAACTCAAGTTTGAATTCATTATGCGGGACAAGAAGGGGTTGTTCGTGTGATAATATCTTTCATAAATTTGAATTATCAAATGCGTAAAAGAGTGAAAGTTTTTGGAAAGGGGTTAAAAAAGGATAATTTTAAATATGTATAGTAAAATAATTGATTTACAAAAAAAATATTCATGTTTTGATTTGCCACAAAAAAGAACAGCTGAAAAGTTAGAATATTCGCGTTTTAGTCACTGATATAAAAATAGTGGCTAAATGCCCTCATGCTTTTCTTTTTTTGATAACTAATAATTAATCACTAAGGGAAATTTATATATAACTTTTCGAACGTTGTATATGTAATGTATCGATATTTTATAAATAGTTATGTAGTGTATATACAATGTATTGATATTATATAAATGGTGTATAAATATGTATATCTGATGTATATTTAGTTATTCAATCTATTGATATGATACAAGTAGTTATGTATTTTATATTATAAAATGTAACGATATTGTATAATAGTGTATAATCGTATATATGATGTATAGCTATGTATCTAAAATGTGTATGCATCTATATACAATGTTTATGCAATATATATTCATTATACAAAGGTTATGTAATGCATCGACATTATCTAATGATACATAAATATGTATTTGACATATAATGTATGTATCTATATTGTACAATAAAAAATAACCGCATGTATATGTAATGTATTGATCATGTGTAAATCATGTATATATTATATGTACAGATGTATCCTATGTAGCATTTTCACTCATTGGTTAAATGTAAGATGACGCATAAATAGAGTTATTTGGGTATTTGACTCAGTTAACACATAGGTTAACCATAGTTTCGGTTAACCACAAACATCTCAATGAGAAAACGAAAAACTTAAATACAGTTCAGTACTCCTAACCATTAATTTTGAATCAACATGACAAGTGAAATATCTTTCGTAGAGCTAAAAAGATTCATTCAGACACTTAAAAAACACATTACGAATAATCTCCTGAGGGTCTAATATTGTTGAAATGATTCAAGCACAATCAACTCTCCCTTAGGGACCAAAAGAACCTCATTTGCATATACCTAAAAAGAATATGACAAATCTTTCACAATCATAGTTAAACTGACCATTTGCTGGTAACCTTGATAAGTATGACACATATGTAATGCAATAGCAAGAGCCGCACAATCAAACAACAAATGACAAGCATCTAAGAGAATATTAATCGTACCAACAATAAATTCCACAACCATGTAAGACGTATTGATCACCTAATGAAGTCTGAAGGACTTGAGTTTGTTGTTTTTGTTTGGAATGTGAGCATTCATTTGTGCCAAAGTAGATATGTGATCTCCCAAAGTAAACAATGACTTAGTTATATGTTGTGCCTCTTTTAGTCTATCTTCTGTCACCTCAGAGTTATCTACCATTTTACTTCCACCAAAAGAAGACTACAATGAATCGATTAGCCACTGGTAATAACCTTCTCTTAGACATGAATAAGCCTGGCAACGGAACCGGAAAATTCCGTTCCGTTCGGCCAACTCCGATTCCGACATGGTTCCGTTACCGGTAACGTCATGGTACCGGTTAGTGCCGGTATACCGGTAACCAATGGTCCGGGTAACGTTACCGGTGCGAACCTTCGAAAAAATCTGGTAGTTCCAGTTCCGGTTGACCGGTTCCGGTACCGGTTAACCGGTTCCGTTCCGTCAGCTTAAATATCTGTTTTTTTTTTTTTTTTTTTAATGGGGAGGTATGTGGCATGGCACTGGCAACTGCTCTTTTGGCCGTTGCTTTGTAGCCGTTTAAACAACCCCTTCCAATTATCTCACACCACCCCTTAAAATTTTCACTATAAATATCCTTCATTTCAATTCTTTTTTCACACAAATATTATCAATTCTCATACTCTCTCTAAATATTCTCACATTCTCTCTAAATATTTATAATTATTATATTAGTTGGAGTTGAGGATTCAATTATTATATTAGTTAGAGTTGAAGATTTGTTGAAGATATTACAAGCTTCAATTATCATCTTTTAATTCCGATATTTGGTATACGTCTGCTTTTACGCAGACGTTCGGTATGTTCGTTCTAACTTTAATCTCTTTTTATTTATGTAAATATCTATATTTTTATTTTTTAGTATCTACATTTGTTTACTTACATTAATTTTTTAATTTATAATATTTGTATTGCTTGCTTTAATTTTTTAATTTAAATTATGGATTTCGGAAAAAATAGTAATGGTAAAAAACCAATCTTTGGTAAGGGTTTTCGTACAAATAAAAAAAGTAAGACTTATACTACTACTAGTTCATTACCGCCTAGATTTAATGAAACTTCTTTATCACAACCTAATGGTTTCGATGTTGGTATCGGTATGAAATTAGATAAGGAGACCCTAAGTAGGTGTTATAATAATTTTGAGGAAGATTTACCCAAGGAAGATGATATAGAAGAACAAGAGTTAGGTGATACCCCTACTAGTCTGGTTACGGAATTATCGAAATACGATGAAGAACTTCCCCCTTTACCGGAATTTACTAGGGCCAAAGGTACTGAACGTACTAAAAGGTCTTTAGTTTGGAAATTTATGGAGCATGATAGGGTAAAAAATATTGCTACTTGCAATAAATGCAAGCAAGTTTTTAAACATTTGAACGGGGGAAAAAATGGCGGGACGAGGTTGCTAACTTCGCATTTGACGAGATGTAATAAAGAATTTATTCATCTAAAAAATGAGGCTAAGGCAAAAAAAGATGGTACACAATTTGTGCATGAATTTATAGGAGGTAATATGGTTCAAACGCGTTTAGACATGTTTAACCCGGCTGAAGCAAGTTCATCATCGACATATAGTAAAGATGTAGATAGAGAAGAACTAGCGAAAATGGTTGCTATTATGGGTTGTCTTTTAGTTTTCCTTCGCATCCCGGTTTTATTCATTATATTCAACGAGTATATAATCCCTTTTTAAAAGTTTTTTCACGAAATACTATTAAAAATGATATTTTTAAATTTCAAGCTGAACATTGCTATTTTCTTCGTTGCTTATTTGATAAATTTGATGGTAGAATATCTGTTACTTTTGATATGGGTCGTAGTGTTATCGGTAATGATTATTTTACTCTCATGGCTTATTGGATTGATCACGATTGGAACATGTAAAAAAAATTATTGCTTATAAATATGTTGATGAGTCTAAAACCAGCATGTATATAGCTAGTACAATAGCGGAGAGCATGAAATATTTTAGCTTTATTGGTAAACCTATGACATGCACATTAGATAATGCTTCTAATAATTTGAAAGCTATTGAAGAGTTAAAAACTAGATAATGTCCTATGGATGAAGATCATTTTCATGTTAGATGTGTTGCGCATATTTTAAATTTGATAGTACATGAAGGTGTTCATTTGTTTGGAAATGGTTGTCTTAAAGTTCGAATTGCTTGTAGTTATATTTTTAAAAATAAAAGAAAGGCTATAATGGATGATTTTAAATATAAATGTAATCAATGTGAACTTCCATATAGAAAAGTTCCAAAAGAAATTCCTACTCGATGGAATTCTTTGTTTCAAATGCTTGAAGTTGCTTTTATATATCGTAAACCTATACAATTAGTTTATAATGCTTATAATGGGAATGTTAGTTTAATGTTACATGAAGATGATTGGACTGAAATACAAGAACTTTGTAAATTTTTAAAAACTTTTCATCAAGCTACGAAAACAGTATCTGCTCAATATACTCCAACTATTTCTTCCGTTTTAGTAACTATTACTGCTATTTCTAAAGTACTTGCTGAATATAAAAAATTATGCCCTTACAAAGAGGCAAATGAATCTATGTTTGAAAATTTTTAAAAATATTATTTTTCTATTGCACAAATTTTTTGGACAACTAATTTATTCAACCCATTTTATAAAGAACATGGTACAGTGATGTTGGTTAGAAAATTATACAATAATTTAGAAATTGGACCTCATGAAAAGCCATCAATTAAAACTTGTTGTGTTGACATAGTACCTACCGCTAAGAGTTTATATAACTTGTATCAAGTTATGGAATAAAATATTTGGCCGATTGAACCTACTGCTTCTAGACGTAGATATGATGATTTAGATGACGAGATAGGCGAAGAACTCGGTCTTCAATGTTGTAGGAGTAATGATTTTGATTCGTATATTTCGCAGGATCGAGAAAGTATTAGAGATAAAAATGAAAAACAACAACTTTTATCATGGTGGAAGACCCGTATTAGGCAATTTCCAAAACTTTGAAGGATGGTTCGAGATTTGCTATCAACTCAAGCTTCTTCAGTTGCTTCGGAACAAGCTTTCAGCGCAGGAAGATTTATAATAGGAGATCATCGATATTCGTTAGCAAGGGATAGTTTGGAGATTTCGGTATTATTTAGAGATTGGATCAATGCCGAACGAAGAAATTTTGGGCTCCCCAAATTACCACCCCATATTGAAGAAGAAATAGATGAAATTTTTGAGGAAAATAGTGATGACGAAATGAAAGCAATGGAAGAACAAGGAAAAAGACCAATTCCGGAAGATTTATCCGCCAAAGAAATAGAAAAGTTACGCCAAAAATATTATAGACAATTTAGATATTAATAAGATTTTACAATAGAGATCTAGTTCAAACAGAACCCTTCCTAGAAGGTGGCTGTGTAGATTAGATTTTCATTTAATATCTTTGTAATAAATGTACAACATATGAAATTTGAATAAATATAACGGTTATTCGCCTAATTTTATTTTAAAATTTGTCTTTTGTTTGTTGCAATTATGAAAAAAAAAATTAAAATTTTTATAAAGTTAGAAAATTTTTTAACTTCTTAAACTTATTAAAAAAATTATATTAACTTAAACTTAACATATATTTTTTTAAGTTAAAATTTTAAATATTTTAAGATATATTAAAACTTAAACTTATTAAAAAAGAGTTAATAAATTATATAAATTATATAAGTTAATATATATATAAAACTTATATATTAATGCCATTAAGTAATATATATAATGTAAATTTAAATTTAAAATTTAAAACAAACACTGTAGCAGTACGTTATGTTCCGGTGCCGCTTCGATCCGATCCGATTCCACACCGGTAGCAAGCGGACTGGTCCGAACAAGGAGAAAATTCTGATATTTTGGTTTCGATAACACCAGTTCCGGCGACGTAAAATGGTAAGGAAGCTCCGGTACCGGTTCCGAATCCGATTAAACTGGTCCGGTGATACCGGCTCGGGTACTGGATATATATTTTAAAAAGATTATTTATGTAACCTAACAAAACTTTAAAAGGAAAAAGAGTAGGTATTATAAATATTGAAATTCAGAGATGAATAGTTATTTTAAACCTGTGTGATCAATCGACTAATTTTATCCATACACTTAAACAAATGCCTCACGGGCAACCTTGTATGTCGGAAATTCATGAATAATCATAAATTTTTCAGTGAATTCTTTCAATCTCGACTAATTCAATATTTCTTCGAAATAGTATCAAATTTTAGATATACACTTCTCTCAATATTTTAAATCTATTGATACAAAATTGTTCACATAGCTAACACGTAGAACTTTAAAATCTACCTCCTAAAGCAATATTTAGTGAAAGGGAAAAATAACATTAAAAACATTAAAATAGCATAAAAGGGTTTAAAAAAAATCATTTTCTTAATTATTATAAAGAAGAAAATTTAATTTTTATATGTGAAAAAAAATATTTCATACCCATAAAAAAGATGACAATTATTATCAGGATATCAATCATCCTCTTTTTTTTCTTTGTCTAAAATGCTTTTATTACTTTAGTAACATCTATATGAATTTTTTCTTCAATTACTCATTATCAAACATCAATTGTTTGATCTTCTTAAATATCAATCAACACAAGTGTTCTTTCATCTACTTTTCCTTCTTCTTCTTTCTCCTCCTATTCTTCTTCATCGATTGTATATTTTTTTTTATCTTCATCCACAAATAAAAATCAAACTTTGAGTAAAACCCAATAATATCAAAATATTTGCTTGTAATTGTCAATTTTTTTTATTAACATACAGATTTATACATTTTGATTCACAGAGGTAGATGAAATACAATATTTGATTTTTGTTTAGTATAACTGAACAAACTTTTTATTTTAAAATCATAAAACAGGTTTGGTGTATGAAAAAGGTGTAATGTATGAAATTAATGTGTTAATGTATGAAACTAATATGTAAAATACTATATACAAATAATGCACTCTTATTAATGAATTTTAGTGTATGAAAAAAGTGTAAAGTCTGCTCAGTATCGTTTAATTTAACAAATCATATTTAAATTACTTTATTAATATATCTCATTGACTAAATAATATATTTTTTCTGTGATCTCATTGTATGTAATTCATATTTAAACTAGTAATAGGATAACTTATTATTAGAATTTTTATATAAAATGATGATCACTTAATTTATAGATATTATACAGTAACTATTCACTATATTTTACATTTGTGAAATTTATTTACAATATAACATCTTTACATTGTTTTAACCAATCAAAGTTTAAATCTATTAGTATAACAATGACATATACCAAATAATTTTAATTTCTGGAATTTTAATCTATGAAATTGATATGTGAAATGATAAACCTAGATGATTTATTCTTATTAATGTTTTTAATGTATGAAAATGGTACAAATTTGGTATTGATGATTTAGTTTAGCCAACGCTATCAACGCATATGATTTATTCAAAATTCTATTCCTTTAACATGATTAATACAACTGTGAAATAAATGCATATATAGTACATATAATGAAATTCAAGCCAAAAAAACTTGAAAAAGAAAACGAAATTCAATGCCCAAAAGAAATGATTCATACAACGGTGAAATCAATGAATAATAAGAACATATAATGAAATTCAAGAAAAAAAAACTTCATAAAATGGAAGAAAATCGAACCCCAAAAAATATAAACATTTGATAGATAATAAGATATAATACACAAAATGAAGAAAATTATTTATGAAGATGAATACGAAATTTTTTTTTAGTTAAGATGAAACATGTGAATTGGCAAATACTAAATATTTTTCCAATAAAGTTGTTCTGGAAAAACATGGGAGTTTATTTTAAAAAGGTAAAAATATAATACATGTAGATATAGTATTTACCATATTTTACTCTTCCATAGTTATCAACACATTCATTTATGAGAGACTAATACAAATTCCTACAAAAAAGGAGTTAAATATTCCTTAAAAAATTATTTACCAATTTTTTTATATAAAATAAAGAAATAATTTTTTTAAAATATTTCTACAACTTACAATTAAAAATTTATTAAAATAATTATTTAATAGTGTTGCTACAACTTGTAATTTTCACTCTAATAAATATATAGGAGATAATTTTCTCTTAGTGAAATCTTCTTTCTGGGTCTTTCTGGGTGGTACGTAAACCATAGAGGTGGTACGTAAACCATGGGCGCATATAAGAACCCCTAGAGGGTCTTTCTGGGTGATCAATTGTCCGGTGTGATTCAAGGGTAAAACTAGCAAAACATGTGTTTTAGGCCCTTTCAAAATGTTGAGGTTTAAATTTTTTTAATTGTGAATTTTATTGTTTTTATTTTATTTTAAATAATATTAAAAATTGTAAGAAAAAAGATACAAAATTAAATTTAGAACTTTGAATTACAAACATGAATATTCAAATTAATAAATAAAGTTCTTATAATAACATCCAAGATAAAATATTGCAAAGATATGACTAGCATCATACCAACTAAAATTCATTCTTAATTTTATAAATAATAATATTACTAAAGATTCAGATAAGATTTTATATCATTTAAGAACAACACAACACTAACAATTTCAAGTAAGTAAAATTTAGAAAAATAATTTTAAGTACTTATATTTTTGTATGTATCATATATACTTATAGCTTGGTATTAAAATTTGAGAGAGAAAAGAATGATTGGAATAAGGGAGTGCATGTTGATATTCCAAGAGAGAAAGAAGTAAGGTTGTGTTGTGTTAAGAAAACGGGATGTCAAGAGGGGTCAAGAGAAAAGAAACGAGATATGATCATGAGAGTAATACAAAGAGGGATAATAATGAGGTAGAGAAAGAAAAACAAGGAATTTGAGTGAGGTTATTTTTTATTCTAACTCTAACCTTCTTACTTTTTGTTTAGTTGCTTTGACTCTCTTATAGGTACTCATGAAAAAGTTTGCACTGAAAAACCTTTATTGTATAAACTTAATATCAAGATGGTTGAACTTAATACGACATGTCCCATTGAGCAAGTGTTTGTTCATGAGAAGGATATAGGTAAAAAGAATTATTTTGGACTTTTCCAAGATAAGATTCATGACAAGAAGTCCAACAAGGCAGATATAGATCTAATGCCAATGAGCAAGGAAACACGAGGTGATATTATTTCTTTTCTACATAAGACCAAGATAAGACATAATCTTCAAGTCTCGGTGATTGTAAGATTAAAAAGGTGATATTATTTCTTTGCTACATAAAACCAAGATAAGACATAATTCTTCAAATCTCGGTGATTGTAAGATTAAAAAGATATTTGCTACTAGTGATGAGGAAATACGTGAATATTTTGATATCCGTGATCAAATACCCTTTGTTGAACCTATTCATGATTCCTTGTTGGAAAATTTGAAAAATTACTTCGAATTTGGTGGAGATTATCTTTTGAGACCGAAAGGTTCTTCTAACTTTCTTAAAAATTCCTATGCATATGTGGATAGGTTTTATATGAAAAAATCTTTGAAAAGTGTAATTGATGATGCTTGGATATATCATAAAAATGTTAAATTTGATGCATATTTTATGAAGCTTACGATGTCTTTAACAAGACCAGTGGAGTGCTTTATTGATAAAGCTAAATTGGGGAGGCACATATCATTCCCTACGTCATCTAAACGTGAATATTGTTGTGCTCATACAAGGAAGAGAATTTTCTATTGATATGATGATGTCCACATGCTTTATAAAGGTGTATTTATACATGCAAGGATTAATTGGGTTAAGTGGACACATGGTCACTATCTTGTTTTGTTCCTGCCATTGTTGTTTTCAAGTAATGGATGTTATTTACTGTTGTATGTCTTCTTGATTTTGTGAGATTCAAATTCAAGGATGAATTATTTTCAAGAAGAGGGGAATGATAGCATCTAGGCTGACCCACTTGCATTAAGATTGACATGCTTCAATGTGAATAAATAAGATGTTTATTATGGAAGAAGAGTCCAAGAAAGAGTCCAAGAATTATGGAGAAGAATGGGCAAAGTGCTAAACATATTTCACGATTCAAGTCCAAGCCCAAAAGGAAGAAGTTTGGATCCATATGAGCTTTGATTGAATTCAGAAACTCCTGCTTTCCTAGTTTAAAGTTTCCTAGTTTAAAAGTTTTCTAGTTTAAAGTTTTCTGGATTTATTTATTTTCATAAAGTAGAATTCGAATTTCATGCTATTTGGGATAGGTTTTTTCCCTATATATAGGCATGAATTTTGTTATTTTTAATCAGACAATATTATTATTAATTGAAAGTTTCTCGTATTTACACCTTTGTGTGTGGGTACTTGGGATTTATCTTTCAACCTTATAAGATGAATCTTTAGGAGGTGAGATTAATTCTTAACTTGATATCTTTGGTTTCTATTAAAGTTAATTAAAGAAGATGATTAGTCTTATACTAATTGTTCTCTTTAATCTCTTTGAAATAGGGATCGATCTATGTTCTTGAATTGACTCTATTAGTATCATAATTAGTCTTATTCCACTAATTTTGAATACTAAGATCAATTAAGGTTCTTAGCACTTCATGTCGAAATTGGAGATTTATTCTCAAATTTCATCTATCTTTAATTTCTTATCTTTTATCTTAGTATTTTCGCCTCCGCATTATTTTTTTGTTTATTCAAGTAACTCAATTCTTATCAGATGTACTCCCAAATATAAAAGACCACTAGAAAGACCTAAGAAAGGAGACAAAAGAAAAGTAGTGAAACATTTTCATCAACCTCAAATTGTTGTGGAAAGTGTGGGCGTGAAGGTCATAACAGATGCACCTGCAACTACTTCCTAGAGAAGATGTGATATTTTTATTTGAAATGGAATCTGAAATATTTATTAAGTTCAATGTTATGAATTCAATAATTTGAGTTAATTTTTCAAAAATACGTTTCCTGAGTTATCAAATAATTGTTTGCAGTTGATACATATTAATCGTTTATGAAAATTATATGATTCATATTAAACGTTTATTTCAAATCTCTCTCACTTTCCAATGTGTGTGCGTGAGTGTGTGAGGTTTATACGTGTATCTATGTGTGGTGAGAGTGATTTATTTTTTTGCCCGTCCCTATTGAGAGCTCAGAAAAAAGAAAGAAATAGAGACTCCCCTGGCTTTCTTTTTCGTCCCCTATGTAAAATAATCCCCCCTAATCTTCTCTTTTTCTCTCTTGTGTGCTCTTTTTTTTTTCTGTGTAATGTGTGTGTTGTTACAGAAAAATCCAGTGGGCCCCTCTAGAGAATTGTGTGTGAATTGTTGCTATTATTGTGTGCACCCAAATGTATTCCGTTAGTGTGTATATCCACAGGAAGAAATAAAAATGTGAATCAAAAGAATAGGGGATAGAGGGGTGAGATGGGTGAGGGGTGTGAGTTGGTTGAGATAATGTTTGTTAGGATAAGAAAATATTAGGGATTTATTAAAATTTTATTATTTTTTATATTTTTGTGGGGTATAATCGCATGGGTGGGGGTGTACGATAATGTAGGGTAAAAAATGGATGAATTGGGTTTTGAGAGAGACAATATTAGGTGTCTACATCATGCCCCTTTTTGGGTGTAAACACAAAGTGTTTTCAGACAAAAAAGTAGACAATGAGACCAAATTTTGACCCGATCATTATTTAAGAAAAGAAACAGAAGGAAGAAGGACAACTGAGTTGGAGAGTCGAGTGAGATCCCGTCGAGGTTTTGGTTCGCGGCTCTGTCATTACATCAAAATATAAATTACAAGTTAAAAACATAAATAAAATTATAAAAGTCCTATCTATGCTTTTTTCCTTGGACTCTTGACTTGAGTTTCATCACCTTATTCTTCAGGCGGGCTCTTGACTTACAATTTCTTCAAGTTGTTGCTTGGCTTTAAATTTTTAACCTTGTTGCTCGACTTTCAATTTCTTCACTTTATTTTATGGGAGAGATACCGACTTTCTATTCCATCTCCCTATTCTTCATGCGGGCTTCTGACTTGTATTTTATCACTCTATTCTTCAGGCGGGATGCTGACTTTCAATTTCATCACCCTGTTCTTTAGGCGGACTCCTGACTTTCAATTTCATCACCCTATTCTTCAGGCGGGCTCCTAACTTGCAATTTTATCACCTTATTCTTCTAACGGGTTCCTTACTTTCAATTTAATCACCCTGTTCTTCAGGCAGACTCCTGACTTTTAATTTTATTACCCTATTCTTCAGGTGGTCTGCTAACTTGCTATTTCATCACTCTGTTCTCTGGGATAGCTCTCCTTTTTCGATTTCATCACCGTGTTCTTCAGGCGGGATCCTGACTTGCAACTTCATCACCCTATTATTCAGGTGGGCTCCTGACTTTTAATTTCATCACCCTATACTTCAGGCGGGCTCCTGACTTGCCATTTTATCACCCTGTTCTTCAGGCGAGCTCTCATCTTTTGATTTCATCACCCTATTATTCAGGTGGGTTCCTGACTTGAAATTTCCTCACTCTATTCTCCGGGGGAGTTCCCGACTTTTAATTTCATCACCCTGTTCTTCAGGCTGGTTCCTGACTTGAAATTTCCTCACTTTATTCTTCGAGCGAGCTCTCGACTTTTAATTTCATCACCCTGTTCTTCAGGCGGATTCTGACTTGCTATTTCATCACTCTGTTTTCCGGGTGATCTCCCAACTTTCAATTTCATCACCCTGTTCTTCAGGAGGGATCCTGACTTGTAATTTCATCACTTTATTCTTCGGGCGAGCTCCTGACTTTCAACTTTCAATTTCATCACCCTATTCTTCAGGCGGGTTCCTGACTTGCTATTTCATCACTCTGTTCTTCGGGCGAGCTCCCGACTTTCAATTTCATCACCTTTTTCTTCAGGTGGGCTCCTGACTTGTAATTTCATCACTCTATTCTTCGGGCGAGCTCCAAACTTTCAATTGCATTCAGAGACCTCATTCGGCTAGTTGCTCTTTGAAGGGTCATGCATTTTGGATTAAGCTGCCTGATCTTTTAATTTAATCTTTCCAACAATTTTTTTTGAGTTAATGTCCCTGAGTTTCTTCCTTGGGCCAATTGCATTCAGAGATCTCATTCGGCTAGTTTCTCTTTAAAGGGTTTTCGCCAACAAGCCTCTCTCATTTTTTTTCTCAGCTCACCATTGCCTTATAGTATTCGTGAGGGTTTTCAGCAATGAGACTCTTATTTTCATTTCTCTCAAATCACAGTCATCTTATGGTGCCCTGAGGGTTTTCCCCGATAAGACTCTCTCTTTTTTATCACTCTCAACTTGAGAGTCTGTGAGGATTTTCATCAATGAGACTTTCATTTTCATTTCTCTTAGCTTACCATCATCGTATGGTGATCGTGAGGGTTTTCACCAATAAGACTCTCTCATTTTTATTTCTCTCAACTTACCATTCGTGAGGGTTTTCGCTAACAAGCCTCTCTCGTTTTTATTTCTCTCTTGGTTCCTTATGCTAAAGAAAATAAGTAGTATCTAAATGAATCAATACATCCATTGCATGCTTAGCCTTAACACTCTCAAAGATTGATCTAAAGGTCTTTCTTTGCTTGTAACTTGGCTTTTGGATATAGTGAGAAAGAAAGGATGACATAAGGCCCAAACGACACTTAAAGTGGGTGGGACTTACAACTTTTGGAATCAACTTCAACAATTAAGATTAACTCATGGTCCAATTTTTTTGACTGGATAATCCTAAATTGTTTATTTGATTGGACCAAGCCCAGAGTAAGGGAACCTACGTATCTCACCCCCGAGTGAGGAGAATCAGGTCTCACGTAGTTCCAACAACTTGTTCCTTTGCTTGATTCTGATTTCTTTTTTTTCTTTTGTTAGCTCTTTTTCTCTTTGAGAATTTTCTACATCTAATTTTTTTTACACTCTTCTTTTGCTTTCTTTTGACACATTTTTCTCTCTTTTCTTTTTTTTTTTGAACTTTTCTGACTCTATTTTTTACTCAACACTTTTTTGAACTTTGCTGACTCTATCTTGATTCCAAAAGAGAGGTATGAAATAAAATAGGACTGAAGCTCAAATGGAGCAAACAAAGGATGACACATTGTTTGGATAGCAGAATGAAATATCTTCGTCGTATCAATCCTTGAAAAATGCAAGTACATATCTTGCAATGTGAAAGTAAAAGATGGAGATCATTTGTGACATTTTTACAACACGAACTTTAACTGAATTTGTGCATCATTACTCCTCCACTTTGTTCAACATGCCATTCCACCTTTGTTGTACATTCCTCATGTTAAAGGACTCATGACTTCGTGGAGCTGATTTTCTTTCTGTTCCTTTTGGCATGGGATCACACATTCACTATTTGACCATGGAGCTAATTTTCTTTCTATTCCTTTTGACATAGTATTGCACATTCACTGTTTGACCTAATTGAGATATGTCCTTCAATTGATGACTAAGTTATTCTTATGATTCTCAAAATAATTGCCGTGATTTTAAAGAAGGCTTCAACTTAATCATCAAATCCTCAACACTCTATTTATTTTCTCAAATGTTCTCTACCTTTAACCCTCTGATTCAAAGTTCATGCTAAAATTGGATTTTAGGATCTAGTTGAAAATTCCGCAGGCATGTCATATCACTAGAGCAAACATAAAATGTATTATATAAAGAAAACAAACAAACAACGCATGTTTAAAACACAAAGGAAAAAAGGACACTGCATTTAGTAAAAATAAAAGATAGAAGGGTTTGAACATAAATGATGAAGGACAAAATAATATAGATCCCGAACTACAACTCTGAAATAATTTGAATAACAGAAAAGAAAACAAAACAAGCTACCAAACCCCTTCCTAGCAAGGAGTGGGGTGACTTTCCAATTGCTGAGCTTGACATCTTAGCCACTAGTTTGTACATCAGCATGACTAGAGCTTTCACCACTGTCAATGTTCTGCACCATGATCGATTTATCTTGAATCGTCTTTTCTATTTCTCTTTTTAAAGCACGAAAATCTACAATATTGTGACCCTGAACATCAAAAAGATATACACACCATACATTAGGATCAAAACTTCTTGAATGCGGGTCAGGAGTATACCCAAGGAGAGAAGTGATCATGCCCTACTGTACTAATCTCTGGAATAAACTAGCATACGAATCTCCAATTGGTGTGAAGCTATCCCTCGATTTTTGCCTCATTTCATTGTTTGGCTTGGATAAAAAATCAGGCCTAGAAGAGCTTTGGTATGTTTGTAGAGTTGAAGGATGACTCCGAGGAGTTGGTGTGCACCATTGTGAGTATGAAGGGAGATAAATATATGGTTTTACACAAAATACTAGATATAGAGGTGGGGAAATAAAGTATAATGGATTTTGGGAGTGATTATATGAAGCTTGGTTATGAACTTGGGTTTGAGACTGAGGTAATGATGATGTGGTATTCTTCGACGTGCACATTGTCTAGCTACACTAGAAGTTCCATCTTTCTCATTCTTCTCTCCCTAGTTTCCCTTAATTGATTGCAATATTATCCCAAATATTTCATGGATTCCTCATGTCCATCTTGCTCCTCAATTTTTGACATCTCAAGGATTGGAGGAAGACTAACACTTGAAGACATGCCCCAGTCTTTATATGTAACATCTTCTTTACCCGCAGGTCCTAGGGAACTTTTCTTATCATTTTTTGCACTCTTCATTTTTTCAACCATTTTCTCTAGCTCTTATGGCACACTAGGCTTCTTGTTAAGAAATTTTGGTGGCCCAGTTAACTTGAAAGTAGGCTCAGGAGTATAGAAATGATTATCAAAAGTATTGAACATGGGTTCACTAGCGGCATAGGGAAGCACAAAAGTTAGGTGGACCAATGTGAGAGCCTCAATAGAGAATTGAGCAACTAAATCATAGATGACATATGGTGTCGTGAATGTAGCAGACTTATATTGAGGAGCTAGAGAAAAAGTGGTGGAAATATTGGGATGCTTTTGGCTTGGAGTGAATTCTGAGGCATGTTGCGGTGCATCAATAACAGTAGGAAGCTGACTTTACTATTATGGTAAAAAACTTGAGGTATTTGTAGGATCAATAGCGGGAAATGGAGGACAAGGCAACCCACTGGCCCAAGCTCGATGCATTTCTGTCATTCATTGCCTTAGTCTCCTAATCTTTTGCTTTAAACTCTCATTTTCTTGATTTTTTGTTTGATCTATGATGTCACTCTTTATATCCTTGTTGGACACAATTAACCCTTCCTTGGATTTGGTGTGATGTGGAGGACCCGCTACAATGCCCCAATGCCAGAAACCAACCACCTTAAACTAACTGAACAAAAAATAACAAACGTGTTAGAGTTCAACACTTTCTAAAAACCTTTTTCTTTTTTCTTTTCTTTATAAAAGATCACCGAACCCAAGAAGGGCGCCCACGTTTCTCACTCCCGAGAGAGGAGAATCAGGTGTGCGTAGTTCTTGAAGTTTTGGTAGAACATGGCCGATCAAACTCTCTTTCTTTTCTTTTTCTTTTGAAACTTTAAGGAGAAAAGAAAATAACAAATTGTCAAAAGAATTGACGGAAATCTTTTTGAATTTTTCAGCTTTAACATTCCCTTACAAAATAAAACCTATGATTACCAAAGAAAAATCTTTTTGGATTTTTGATTTTGAATTTCATATGAAAATGAAACTTGAACCTATTATATGAAAATATTTTTGTAGTTTTCTTTTAAAGATGTATATGACACCTAGTCTAAATGAAGAGTAAAGAATTTTGTTTTGGATTTTTTAAACAAAATTCCCGAACCCGAAAAGGCTGCCTACGTATCTCACTCCCGAGAGAGAAGAATCAGGGGTGCGTAGTTCGTCCAGATTGGACAGTTAGGGATTAGCTAACAGATTGACCCTAACTTAAAGACACAACCATAGATAGACGATGAACAATGCCAATAAAATCTTTTTGGATTTTTAATATGACACTTTACACGAAAATGATACCAACAACTATGAAAGAATTTTTTTTTTCTATTTTCATTGTATGAAATGACAAAACTCCTACCATATTTTTTGAATTTTTCTTTTATAAAAAGTTCCTATTAAAAAAAATCTTTTTGAATTATGAACACTTTCTAAAGGAAACAAAAGCAATTTTTTTTTGATTTTTGGGAAATGAGTGCAAAAGGTAAGAAATCCTTTTTTTTTTTGAATGTTTGAATTATGAAAAACAAAAGTCATAAAGAACCCTAAAAACTACGAAACTCTTTTTTGATTCACGTTTTCTCTTTTTTTCCTTTTTTTTCAAAATTTTCCTTGCCTACACACTTTCCTTTAATTCTAGCACTTGCTTTCCCATAATCAGTTAATTGAATAGTCATGTAACGCTCAAAGATGCAACAATTAGCACATACAGATACTTTAGGGGTGAGTCTCCTACAAAGGACCAAGTGGGTCACGCTAGGTCTCAATATGATGTAGATAAGCATGACCTAAAGGCTGATCTACGCTGAGGTTCACTAACAAGGCTGTTTGGGGGAGTGTATGGTCGATAGTGGCTACGATAGCTTTTCACCTACTCCATACCAGCCGACGGCTCCCCCTCCTAAAATAAGGGTGACTCAACTATCGGTTGTGTACATAGCGTGTACTACAGAACTTGTTCCGGAAAGAATTTACTCTGGTTATGTAAATGATGCAAGATATAAAGCGGTAACACATAAGAGAAAAGACTGTAAACACAACAAGTAGGCACTCAACAATGCTAAAACAAATACAAACAATAACACAAACAACATCTATACACCTATAATGTCAAACGAAGCCGATATAACTCAAAACTAAGCTCGAATTCTTAAAAATTTCCAGTAGAGTTGTCAGAGCTGTCATACCCCTTTTTTAACTAAAAAGATTGATTTTATGTTGGAAATGGTTTTTATTATTAAAGTGACAAAAGATGAAAATTTATTTCGAAAAAGTATTCATTTTTTCAATTAAATTCAGAGTCGCCACTTGGCATAATCCGGTGTGCCAAGTTACCTTTAGAAAATCCTTTTCAAAATGATTTGACTCTTTAAACTGATTTGCGAACAGAGATTCCGATTAAGGAATTCTGTTGACTGAGGAAAAGGTGTTAGGCACCCCTAGGTCCCGTGGTTCGACCACGATCACTTTGTAGAGTATATCGGCTAATTCGACACTAAAAGTGTATAAACCACATAAAACACACAATAATTAAACAAAAAAACACAAACAAAACAAACCCTAAAAATATAATGTCTAGTCCAATTATACAGTTCCAAAATAGAAAAATACGAAAGTGTAAACTTACACTAAGCTACACTAATCCTAAACTACACTCCAATGATTTACCCGTTGCCTCGGGCCTTCGTCACGGATGTCCTTCGAGTACAAAATACTTTGGGGCATTCCCCGGTGAATAAGTACAATATACCTTCGGGCATTTTCCGGTGAATGAATACATCTGAATCAAATACGATAAACTAGAAAACATTCAACACACACATATTCAAACATTCAACAAAACACCATTCCTAAATTTTTGCCTAACCGAACCTAAACTTTTTCCTATTAAACTTTCGTCCTAAAATATGATCCTATCGAGTTCACAAACTTGATATTTATTCCAAATTAAACAACAATAAATCAAAATTAATCTAAATTCACCCTTTTTTTTATTAATTTCTCAATTCCACCCCAAATACCCTTTTAATACCAAATTTCCACAATTCACAATCACCATTTCAGCAATCCACATTCTTTTTTCCAATGAAATTAACAAATCAGCATCACCTAATATTCAATCATGCCTCACGCACATCAAAAACGTATAATGAAATAAAATAAGAAGATATAGAGTTGGACTTTTTGATAATATATTTTGTTGATAATAATGAGTTGAAAGAAATTCGAGCATTAAACTCCGAATGGAAAACCTCAACGACGAATAAACTCCAACCTCGGTATTGAAAAATTAAGATCCAAAATTGATTGCGATGAATCGGTTGAGGTGAATTGAACCCAAACCCCAAACAAGTAATGAATACAGTAGCAGCCCCACAACATAAATCACGACAAACACTCAAACTCGTACGAAAATTCACGAAATCAGTCAAATCATCGAGTTCGGCGACAAGAAATGAGCTTCGGCTATTTTTTGGGACGCCTTGACTTTTTTCGGTGAACCAAGTCGCCAGAACAATGACCAGCCACCTAAGAACTCACTGTCTCTTTCAATTTTGACAAATCTCTATGCCTTTTTACTCTCTTAATCTCTTTAAAATCTCTCTCGCTTTCCACTGTGTGAGCATGATGTGTGAGGTTTATGCGTGTATCTATGTGCTATGAGAGTTTTTTTTGTGCCCATCCCTATTGGGAGCTTGGAAAAAAGATAGAAATAGAGACTCCCGTGGCTTCCTTTTTCGTCTCTTATGTAAAATGATCCCCTCTAATCTCCTTTTTTCTTTTCAGTGTAGTGTGTGTTTTGTTAAAGAAAAATCCAGTGGGCCCCTCTATAGAATTGTGTGTGAATTATTGTTGTTATTGTGTGCATCTAGTGTATTTCGCTAGTATGTATATCCACAGGAAGAAATTAAAACATGATTCAAAAGGATAGGGGATGGGGGTGAGATGGGTGAGGGGTGTGAGTTGGTTGAGATAAAGTTTGTTAGAATAAGGAAATATTAGGGATTTATTGAAATTTTATTATTTTTTGTATTTTTGTTGGGTATAATCGCATGGGTGAGGGTGTACGATAACGTGGGGTGAAAGATGGATGAATTGGGTTTTGGGAGGAACAAAATTAGGTGTCTACAATTCCAAAAATGCTTAGCTTAATTAAAGACTAAGATAGCTCCAAACCTCCCATGTCCCAAGAATGCCTCTCTTCTCCACTTTACTTTTTTTCAAAAATTCCAGGAATCACTCTCTCTCTTCTCTATCTCAGTTTTTCCAAAAATCCCTATCCCTTCACCCTTTAAGTATATATTTTAGAGTTAATAATTGTAACACCCCGCGTCTTCGGACTAGCTATTAAACCATCGTTCCTAAGTATGTAAACTCTAGTCCCATGATTCACATTTGAAAACAGGTGTCATGATCATTGTCCTAGTGAGAAGAGTGCTTATGAGGTGAAAAATATTCATAGGAATCACTTCAAGCAAAGTTGAGCTGAGAGCCTTTGCTTCGGCCAAATTTTTGTATTCGATTCTATAAGGGTCAATTTTGAACGTGTATAACATTTTACATATGTAGAATTTTACAGCTCAATACACAACAAATGATATATAATTCAGTTAGCTTTTCAACGATACTAATGTTGCCTTAATCTGATATCCGAGCAAAAAGTTATGACCTCTTTTTGTGAGAGACAGTAAGATGTCGAGATAGCCCCGTTCCACGAGGGCTATTCCACCAAACTAGGGGTCGTATCGCGAGAACTACTTCACCCAACTAAGGGTTGCGCCACGAGGTCTATTCCCACAAAAAAAGAGGCCAAGAGGCAGTTTAGTCCTTTTTCCTTAACCCAAGCCGTCAAAACAACTCACGTAAAAATCCTTCCCTTTTCCAAGAACAATAATTCAAGCTTCTTCTTCTCAAGAGCACAAGAATTTAAGTTTCGAATTCAAGTTTCTTCAATAATCCAAGAGTTCAAGCTTCCAAGTTCAAGAAATATCAAGAATAGGGTTTCTTTAACAAGTTCATCATTCAAGTCTCAAGCTTCAAGCTTTCTTCACAAATCAAGAAACTTAAGGTATGTGAAATTTATGAACAAGGACATTCTTCCATCCTTGTAGCCAATTTTTTTTTAAAAGTTCAAGTTATCTGATTTACAATTAGGGTTCATACCCAAGTTATCTTGTTTTGAATTTATGAAATTATTATTGATTGAAGTATTAAAGTGCATACTTGTTCTCATCTAATTATGTCTTGACTTAAAGATTCTTTATTATGATTTAAATACCATGAGTTTGATTTGAAACTTTGATTAAATATTTTCAATTGAGTTTTAAGCATGATATTGTATTACAAGTTATATGAAAGAAAGTAAAAGATTTAAGGGTCAAGTTTGAGCACTAAGCTTACAAGAAAAGTTTGATCTTTTGATTCAATGACAAGACTTGAAATCCATAATTGTTTACCATATCTATGATTTAAAGCAAAGAATGGCATAATTGGTTTCTACTATATTTAACCCTTATGTTATATTAAGGTGAATTTCCTAAAGTGTGAGCATATAAGTAATATGGGAGTAGTATTTAGCACCAATAAGGGAATGTGGATGAGCATATCCTTAATTCCTAGAAACTATGAGCCACCGTAAGTTTTTGTCCCAATATGGATTAAGTTCAATGATCACTAAGATTAAGGTTCTCTTTTCGAAGGCAACGATAGAATAGCTTTCCCCAATGTGGGTAAGACGTTGGAATCCATGATAGCTCACATAGTTTATTTTGGTTAGAAGAACCTCCCTAAGTAAGAATAAAAGTAAATCTTTTAGAACTTAGTGTTATGTCTCACAAAGTTTATACTAATACTTCATTACTCATGTTTATGATTTTGCAGTCTTCATTTTATTCAAGCTCAAGGTGCTTCATTTACACTTAGCATACATCATTTGAAAGTTTATATAAATATTCAGTTATTATTTTACTTATGCATTCACCCCCACATTGTCAGTATATTCTAGAAGTACTGACCCACATATGTTTATGTGCTACATTGTCTCATAATGTAAGTACCAGTTGTAGCACATCATAATTAGACAGCTCGCATGTTCCAGTTAGCAGGTTAAGAGTTCTTTTGATTTGAGGACTCGATTTAACTCTAATTCTAGTAAAATTTTCTTTTTATTCAGTAGTATTGATTAGGGATAGTTAGGTGCCATGTCCCGGCTACCTATAGTCAGTAATAGTAGAGGCTTCATAGACGGTCATTCAGAGTTGATGTATTTATTTTTAGTTTTGTTTTGTATAACCAAAGTATATTTTGGAATAGTCTTGTAGTGAACATATTTAGAAAAGAAATTTCTTACGTTTATTTCTTTTAGATTTATGTAATATATTTAGTTGCTCACGAGTTATACAAGTATCATGGGTTAGCTTAGGATCACTCATGGTTCCAAGCACCGTTTGACATGTAAGGGGTTGTCTTGGGGCATTACAAACTTGGTATCAGAGCACCAGAGTTCAAATATCCTAGGGTGTCTTATGAAGTCGTGTCTAGTAGAGTCTTGTAGAACGGTACAGAGATGTCTGTACTTTTATTTGAGAGGCTACAAGGTAGTCAAGAAATGTCTTTTTTCATACTCAAGATCGTGCAGTAAAGTTTTTCTTTTAGAAACTTCTGTCAATTCGTGTGTTACTCCATAATTCTCCATCTATGACTTTTCGAGATAACATGAGTACTAGATTCCAATTTCTCCCAAGATGACGCTCTCAAATTTAATATCAGTAACTTCAGAAGTCACACAAGGGGCTTAAGAGTATCTCGTTAGTGTGTTATAAGTCCCTTAAGTTGAATGCTTATGTCCTCATCTTTATGAGTTGTGCAGCTAAGACATAATATGTTATGTATTCAGATTTCTCATTAATCCCTTTAATCCAGGTAATGCTCATGAGAGGAATAGTATGAACCCAGATTATTAAATAGAGTTTGCATTCGAGGATATAATGACCTTGAGTGTTATTATTCATAAGTAGTAGAATCTTCTTATAGTTGGGAGTATGGGTTTAGAAGTGTAGTGACAATAAAGGTTGTAATGGTGATTGATTGAATATATATAGATTAACTTTTGCATACAATCGAATTTGTAGTGAGGTGATATTTCCTTGTGTGTTAGCTTACTGGTAATGAATGTGGTACAAGTTCCTTAGTGAAATGTAGAGAAGGAGTTATTAGTTACGGTGAATTGTTGTTCGCTTGAAGTATAAAGGGAGTTATTAATGATATTTATTGTGTTACAAAAGTAGAGGTTATTAATAAAAATATTTGGTGATTGAGTATTGTTAATTTAGGCTTCCCGTAAGGTTACGGAAAAAAGGGAGTTTAGTTGAAACTTATAGAGATATGAAAATAATTTAGGTGTAAAGAGGGGTAAATAGTAGTAATGTGTAGGAGAAGGATGTGCTAGCAGATTTTAATAAGATATACCTTATGATTATGATTGATTAATGTTGTTATGAGGTTCTAGTGGACTAGTGTTTCTTGGTGTTTTATGTTATAGCTTTCAAGCGAGAATAGTATTTGAGGTTGTGTTGTTAATCATGCCTAGCACTAGACACTAAGTTTAATAATGGATGATCATCAAGGTGGAAATAATTATTGCTTGGTTAGTGATGCTAGTTATCTGGAAGTGATCTAGTAGGCTTGAACAATATATGCAAGAGTTTAAGTTCATTTATTCGTAATTAAGTATGATGTTGTAGGTATGATTTAGATGTGTACCCAAGGTGATATGGGGGTTGAATTATTTTCTAAGATTATTAAAGGTTGTGTGTGATTAGTAGTACTCTCGAGTTGCTAAACGGGAATAAGGCTAGTTATATGTTATATGGTGTTCTTAATAGCTAAGTTAAGAAGTTTCGGATAGATGATGTTGAGTCTTTTTTTATGATTTTGATTCTCGTGGTTTAGGAAAAAATATAAGTTTAGAAATATAATACAGATTATGTGTTTAATGCGGTAGCTATGTTTGTTTGGGAGAGTGTAAGTCTATGACGATGATTATTGAAGATAAAGAAAGTTAAGGATGGTATATATGAAGGGATTGTCCAAGGATGAAGTTAGTATGTTTTAAATATAGTTCATTTGCGTGAGTTGAGCATTTCTCTGTAGAATAGTAGAATGAAGAAATCATGGCTCAGTCCTAAGGATATGAAACAAATCCATAAACATAGAAGGTTGGCTTTAATCTAAGGGGGAGATGATAGTAATGATGAACAATTGTTTAGATGGGGAGAGTAAATATTTATTATTGGGGAAAGATTGGTGTATGCTTTTTTTATCTAAGGCTATAAGTTTGAAGGATGATCGAGGCAGAACTTTGGTATATGTCATGATTAGTTGAGAATTCCATGTATGTCTTATTAAGAATAGTGCAAGAAAACTTTTATTGATAGAGGTTTAGAGAATATGAGAAAGATGCTTTTATGGGTTGTTGCCTAGAAGGTCATAGGTGGTGATAATCATAGGCTTGAACTTCATGTTGGTATATAAGTAGATAGGTGCATTGTGCACTAGTGATTCCTAGTAAGAAGTTGAATTTAGCTGTTGAAGTGGTAAGAAGAATTATTCTTAAGATGGGAGCTATGAAAATGCTTGGGGGTATTGAATTCATGGTTTAGACTAGTTTTATGGTGTTATGTGTAGTACCTTGTAATTTTGAGTTGGGATTGAACATGACAAAAGTATGTGTCTCGACTTTGACTTTGGCTGGAGTAGTTATACGTACCCATATAGGGATTATAAGTTGAATCAAATGAGCATGGTATTTAAGAGAAAAAGAATAGTTGAAGTAGTGTTTTAGAAGTGTGGCTAAGCTTGAAAGCTAACAGTTGCATTTCCTAAGGCTTAGTAATTCTATCCTAACTTATGTTTCATAGGTTTTTATTCCATTGTCACACCCCTTTTTTAAACTCCAAAAAAAAGATTTATTTTATGTTTGAAAGGGTATTAATTATTAAAGTGACAAAATGAAGATTTGTTCCGAAAAAGAATTATTTTTACATTAAAAATCTCAGAGTCGCCACTTGGTATAAATCAAGTGTGCCAAGTCACCCTTGGATATCCTTTTTTAAAACGGTTTTGACTCTTTAAAACTGATCCACTAACAGAGATTCTGGCTAAGGAATTCTATTGACCGAGGGGAAGGTGTTAGGCACCCCTCGATCCCGTTGTTCGACCACGGTCGCTTGGTGAAGCATATCGGCTAATCTGACACTACGAATGTACAAACCACACAAAAATACGCAAAACAATCAATCGAGCAAACAAAACAAAACAATCCCAAAATTTAGTGTTCAGTCCAATTATACTGTCCAAAATAACAAGTGCAAAAATATCAACCTACGCTAACCTACACTAGTCCTAAACTATGTTCCAATGCTTTACCCGATGCCTCGGGCCTTGATCACGAACCTCCTTCGAAGACATAATATGTCGGGGCATTCTCCGGTGAATTAATACATGAAATCTCGGGGCATTTTCCGGCTAAATGAATATGCTTGAATCAAGTACGATAAGCTAGAAAATATTCACCACACATACATTCAAACATTCATCAAAACACCATTCCTAAATTTGCCTACTCGAACCTA
This sequence comes from Capsicum annuum, assembly GCF_002878395.1. Taxonomy (NCBI): domain Eukaryota; kingdom Viridiplantae; phylum Streptophyta; class Magnoliopsida; order Solanales; family Solanaceae; genus Capsicum; species Capsicum annuum. The sequence continues at coordinate 221,579,958 of NC_061114.1, read as the reverse complement.
AACTTTTGCCTATGAATTTCGATCTAAAACGTGATATTATCAAAGTTAGCAAATTTGACGCATATTTTGCATCACATAAATATCAATTAATCAATACAAACTAATCAAATTCATTTTTATATCCGCTTTTAATTCTCACCCCCAAGTCCATTCTCAACATGATTAAGCTAATTCAATTACGCAATCCACCAATCAAGTAAATCAATCACGCATCCACACAAATAATTATTCATCATCAACGGAGATCAACCAACACACGATATTCAATCAAACACATCAAATATGATAAATAATTAAATAAACAGAGGAAAGAGTAGAATTAAACCTCGATTAAAGCTTTTAAAATGTCGAAATGATTGAATGGATCTTTATGAATCCGTAACCTCAAACGTGGCCTCAAATCAGCCTCAAACAAGTCAAGAAGCGAATTCATAGCTTGAAGAAAAATTAAAACCAGCAGAGAAACCTCGATGGCTCACCAAAATTGGGGCTGGGTTGTCATTACCTATCACACCGAAGCCCCAATAGACTACGAAGCAACGACACAACGTTTACTGATCAAATATCGCTGGGAAGAAATAGAAATAGTAACAGGTTCGGAGTTTGTGGGTTGTGCTCCGACAGCCTTCACCAGAACAACACCAAATTGAGGGTTCGATGAAGATTCTGGCACTATTCTGGTGGAAATTCTCCCTCTACCTCTCGATTTTCATCTATTTCTCCTCGATAGTGTGTATATACGCAGCTCCGATGGCAGTGAGCACCGGTGATTGGATTATGTCATGTGTATATGTTAATCTTGGTAGCTGGGTATATGTATTGACGTGATTTTGTGAGAGTGATAGGGGGATCTGTGTTCAACCCATGGGTGAGGATCTTTAGAGTATTCTGTGTGTATATATATTTTTTGGAGATGATTCTGAGCCCTCTTTGCTGTGTGTGTGAATATGGTCTATATGGTGACCATCTGTGAGTCCAATCCCTGAGGATGAGTAGAGAGTGTGAATATATTCCCCCTCAGCCCCCCTCCTTTGTGTGTTGTGCATATATATCTTAAAATGAAAGACAGAAAACATGAGGGGGGTGTATGTAGGTAGGGGTAAGGGTAGGGGTATGGGGTGGTTAGGTGAGAGGTGATGTGTTGTTTTTTAATTGGAGGGGTAGAGGTTAGGTGTCCATTTTTTCTTGGGTGGGTTGTTGGAATATTAGAATGAGACAAAGTTTGTTATGACTTGTTATTTGGATAAAACAAAACAAAAACAAAAATAAATACATAAATAAGTAAAAGATAAGGTGGTTATTTATTTTCTTGGGAAACATTATAAAAATGGGGTTAAATTGTGTGATATCGGAATAAGAAATATTTTTGATGGGACAAAATTATGCGTCTACATCATGCCCCCTTTGAATGTAAACACCAAGTGTTTTCATACAAAGAAGTAGACAGCAAAATAGAATTTTGTCCCGATCATTATTCGAAGAAAGCAATAGAAGAAAGAAGGGCAACCGAGTCTTGACTTAGGACACCCTACCTACCCAATTCATGAGGGATTCAAGTCATAGGTATCTCAAAGGATTGAAAGGAGATGAACTATACTGAGTTGGAGAGTCGAGTGAGGTTCCATCGAGGTTCCGGTCTGCGGCTCTATCATTACATCAAAAATGAAAATTACAAGTTAACATATAAATGAAATTATAAAATCCTACTTATGTAGCTTTCCTTGACTTTTGGCTCAAGTTTTATCACTTTATTCTTCAGGCGCGCTCTTAACTTGCAATTTCTTTCGACTTGTTGCTTGGCTTTCAATTGCTTCACTTTGTTGCTAGACTTTCATTTATTCGCCCTGCTCTTCAGGTGGGCTTTTGACTTGCCATTTTTGTCTTTTAATTTCATCACCCTGTTCTTCAGGCGTGTTCCTGGCTTGCAATTTCTTCAATTTCCCATTTCATCACCTTATTCTTCAGGAGGGTTCCTGAAATCAAAATAAAACTAGAACAAAAATTATCCAATACAAAATTATGATAAAGAAAGATTTCATTTTTGAAAGTAATGTCCCATTCTTCTGGAGGGTCCTGAACAGAAAGTAAATTCCCATTTTTCAGAAGGATCCTGAACAGAAAGTAAAATCCTCATTTTTCAGGAGGGTCCTGAACAGAAAGTAAAATCCCATTTTTCAGAAGGGTCCTAAATAAAAGTAAAATCTCATTTTTCAGGAGGGTCCCGAACAAAAGTAAAATCTCATTTTTCAGGAGGGTCCTGAACAAAAGTAAAATCCCATTTTTTAGGAGGGCCCTGAACAAAAGTAAAATCCCATTTTTCAGGAGGGTCCTGAACAGAAAGTAAAATCCCATTTTTCAGGAGGGTCCTAAAAAAAGTAAAATCCCATTTTTCAGGAGGGTCTTGAACAAAAGTAAAATCCCATTTTTCAGGAGGGTCCTGAACAAAAGTAAAATCTCATTTTTCAGGAGGGTCCTGAACAGAAAGTAAAGTCCCATTCTTCAGGAGGGTCCTGAACATAAAGTGAAATCCCAGATATACCTTCCCAATGGTAGCTGAACTTGCTGAAAAGGAATTTACCCCTATTTTAAAGACAATTTTGTCAGTTAATAACTTAGGGGTGGTTTGCAGCACTTTGGCTTTCCAGACATTTGCTGCAACACTTGTTCCTTTCATCTTTGTTTCAGATTGTTGACATTTGTCCCTGTCTTTTTGCGTCATTGACCCGAATCCAGATTGAGGGAAATGAGTTCTGACTCAAACAATGAATTTCCATTTTACCATGCCTCTGAGATGCACCCTTTTAAAATCTGAATACTCCCACAAATCCAGTAGCCTGTCGGTTGATAGACTTTCTTTGCTTTGTGTTGAATTACGATCATATTTCTTTCATGTGTTGGTCCTTGGCTTTTCCTCATACAATTGGAAAGACTGGTAGCAAGTTTTGAAATTCTTTCTCGCTTTTTTGACACAGACTTGACTTAAAGTGTAAAGAAATGACGGTGACTTTTATTTTGATAGATGACATAAAAAGACAAAAATATGAACATGTAAACGAAAAAAAGGGCAATGTCCCTTATTCAAAAAAGAAAACTTATCTGAATACGACAACCAACTCCAATGACTATGAGATGCATTTTGGATTAAGCTGTCTGATCTTCCTATCCAAACTTCCCATTTCTTGTTGAGTTCATGCATTTGCCGCTGAGCCGCTTCTTCAAATCCCTTGGACTCATATATCTCATTCAATTGACGACATCTTAAAAGGCTTTCATCAACAAATCTCTTTCCTTTTCACTTTTCTCTCGAACTCGCCATCGCCTCACGGTGCCCATAAGGGCTTTCACCAATAAGGCTCTTTTATTTTTATTTCTCTCAACTCCCCATCGCCTTATGGTGCCCGTGAGAGTTTTCACCAGTAAGACTCTCTCATTTTTATTTCTCTCGACTCACCATCGCCTTATGGTTCCCGCGAGGGTTTTCACCAGTAAGACTCTCTCATTTTTATTTCTTTCCTGATTCCTTATGCCGAGGAAGACAAGTAGTTCCCTAAAATACGTCACCACGTCCATTGCATGCTTTGTCTTAACATTCTCAAAGATTGATTTGAAGGTCTTTCTTTGGTTGTCACTTAGATTTTGGATAGGGTTATAAAGAAAGGATGGCATGAGGCCAAACGACACTTGATGTGGGGTAGGACTTACAACTTTTGGAATCAACTCAAACTACAAGAATTAACTCATGCCCCGGTTTTGTTGACTGGGTGACTCTAAAATCTTTATTTGGTTGGACCGAGCCCTGAGTAGGGCAGCCTACGTATCTCACTCTCGAGAGAGGAGAATCAGGTCACACATAGTTCCATCAGCCTGTACTTTGTTTTGATTTGATTTCTCTTCTTTTTTTTCTCTTTTATTTTCTTTTATTTTCATACTTACTTTTTATTCTTCTTTTCTTGACACTTTATTATTATTATTATTATTATTATTATTATTATTATTATTATTTTACTCCATTTTTATTCCAAAAGAGGGGTATGAAAGAAAAAATAAAACTAGGCTCAAACGGGATAAACAAAAGACGACACAATGTTTGGATAGCAGAATGGAATGCCTTCATCATATCAATCTTCAAAAATGCAGGTACTAAGCATGCAATTGAACCAACAAAGGAATAAAATATCATACATAATATCTTTTGACTGCATCTGCATTGATAGCCATTTCTGCCATTTTGCCTTCAATATCTGTCAAATATAAGGTCCCATTAGGCAACACTTTCTTCACAATAAAGGGACCTTGCCAATTTGGGGAGAACTTGCCTTTTGCTTCAACCTGGTGAGGAAGAATACGTTTCAATACCAACTGACCAACTTCAAAATTCTTGGGATGTACCTTTTTATTATACGCTCGAGTCATTCTGTTCTGATACAATTGTCCATGACATACTGACGTTAGTCTTTTTTCATCAATCAAACTCAACTGTTCCAATTGGGTTTTGACCCACTCATCATCATCAATCTCTGCTTCCATAATGACTTGAAGAGAGGGAATTTAAACTTCTACAGGAATGACTGCTTCTGTCTCATACACCAATAAATACGGAGTTGCCCCAGTTGAAGTGCGAACAGTAGTGCGATAACCTAGCAATGCAAATGACAACTTCTCATGGCATTGTCTAGACCCTTGTAACATTTTCCATAGTATCTTCTTAACATTCTTATTGGTGGTTTCCAAGGCGCCATTTGCCTTCGGACGATATGGAGTGGAATTTCGATGTGCGATCTTAAACTGTTCACACACTTCTTGCATCATGTGACTATTGAGATTAGCAGCATTGTCTGTAATGATCATCTTTAGAATTCCAAACCTACAAATGATGTTGGCATGAATAAAATCTACCACCTCCTTCTTTGTTACTGACTTAAAAGTTACTGCTTCTACCCACTTTGTGAAGTAATCAATGGCCAACAAAATGAATCTATGCCCATTCAACGCTTTTCGCTCAATCGGTCCAATCACGTCCATTCCCCAAGCTACGAAAGGCCATGGAGCAGATATTGCATGCAATTCAGCAGAAGGAGAATGTATCAAATCACCGTGTACCTAACATTGATGACATTTTCGAAGAAAACGAATGGAATCCCTCTCTATAGTAAGCCAATAATAACCTGCTCTAAGAATCTTCTTTGACAAGACATAACCGTTCATATGAGGACCACATACTCCAGAATGTATTTCAACCATGATTGCCGAGGCTTCTTTTGCATCCACACACCTCAAAAGTCCTAGATCTGGGGTTCTCTTGTATAAGATTCCCCTACTTAAGAAAAATCCACTAGCCAAACGCCGAATAGTCTGGTGGCATGTGTTGGGTATTCTCCGGAATGGATATATCGCTTAATATCAAATAACCAAGGTTCGCCGTTGAGTTTTTCTTCCACTGCATTACAATAAGCATGTTGATCATGACTCTGTATATACACTGGATCAATGTAGGCTTTGTCAGGATGTTGGAGCATTGAAGACAAAGTGGCAAAAGCATCAGCAATCTCATTGCGAATTCTTGGAATATGCCTAAACTTTACAGACACAAACCGTTGACATAGACCTTTCAAGCATTGTCGATACGATATTAGCTTTAAATCTCGTGTCTCCCAATCATCTTGAATATGATGGATGAGCAAATCCGAATCCCCCAACACTAATAGTTCCTGGACTCCTACATCAACAGCTAGCCTCAAACCCGTAATGCAAGCTTTATGTTCCGCCATGTTATTGGTACAATAAAATCAAAGCTACGCTGTTACCAAAAAATACTGCCCCGCCTCAGAGATAAGAACTGCACCTATTTTGACTCCTTTCATGTTGATAGCTGCATTGAAGAACAACTTCCAACCTAGATCGGTATCTATAATAACTTCATCGACACACAACACTTCTTCATCAGGAAAATATGTCTTTAATGGCTCGTACTCTTCATCAATGGGATTCTCAGCAAGATGATCTGCTAAGGCTTGGGTTTTCATGGCGGTTTGAGTCACATATACAATGTCGAGCTCGATAAGTAATATTTGCCACTTTGCTAATCGACCCATTGGCATAGGCTTCTGAAATATATACTTCAACGGATCCATGCAGGAGATGAGATAAGTAGTATAGGACGAAAGATAATGCTTCAACTTTTGTGCTACCCAAGTCAGGCCACAACACGACCTTTCAAGAAGAGTGTACTTGGCTTTATATGTTGTGAAATTCTTGCTAAGGTAATAAATAGCTTGCTCCCTTTTGCCCGTAACATCATGCTGACCCAAGACACAATCGAAGGAATTGTCCATGACTAATAAATATAAGATCAAAGGCCTATCAGGCTCCGGTGGTACTAGTACGGGCGAATTTGATAGATATCTTTTGATTTTATCGAACGCTTCTTGACATTCTTCAGTCCACTCGACAGTAACACACTTTTTCAGCAACTTGAAAATGGGCTCACAAGTAGTTGTGAGTTGAGCAATGAACCTACTGATGTAGTTCAGCCTACCAAGCAAATTCATCACCTCCGTTTTGTTCTTGGGCGGCGACAGATCCTGGATGGCTTTGATCTTAGAAGGGTCCAATTCAATATCCCGACGGTTGATTACAAACCCCAATAACTTTCCGGATGGAACTCCAAATACATATTTTGACGGGTTGAGCTTGAGATTATACCTGGGAAGCCTTTCAAAGAACTTTCTTAGATCTTTAACATGGTCAGCCTAAATCTTTGATTTAATAATCACATCATCTACATAGACTTCAATCTCCTTATACATCATATAATGAAACATAGTGGTCATGGCTCTCATGTATGTTGCTCCAATATTCTTCAAACCGAACGGCATTACTCGATAACAATAAGTTCCCCATGGTGTGATAAAAGACGTCTTCTCTGCGTTTTCATCATCCATAACGATCTGGCGATATCCAGAATAGCAATCCACGAAAGAAGTAACCTCATGTTTAGCACAGTTGTCCAGCAAAATATGGATGTTGGGAAAGGAAAAATCATCCTTCGGACTTATTATGTTCAAATCATGGTAATCAAAACATACTCGAATTTTGCCATCTTTGTTTGGGATAGGTACAACATTGGATAACCACGTAGGATAAAGAGCCACTCGAATGACTTTGACTTTAAGTTGTTTCATGATTTTCTATTTGATTTTGATACTTACATCAGTTTTAAACTTCCTCAACTTCTATTTCGCAGGGGGGAAGGCAGGATCAGTTGGCAATTTATGAGCTACTAATTCAGTGCTTAAACCAGGCATATCATCATAAAACCATGCACAAAACATCCTTATAATCAATTTATTCTTGAATCATTCCATCTTTTAGCTGTGGCAAAGCATGTATACTAATTTTAGTCTCCCTAACATCTTCTTAATTCCCTAGATTAATTGGCTCAGTTTCATTCAAATTAGGATTCGGCTTGTCTCAAACTGTTCCAACTCTTTGCTTATTTTTTCTAATGCCTCTTCTTCATCATATTCCCCCTCTTGCTTCATTATATCTTGATTAGTTTGAATTTTAAGATCAGGCTGAAAATTTTGCATGCATGTCATGTCATTAGAGTCAGCATAAAGAGAATTGTATAAAGAAAATACAAAACAACATACATTAGACACAAAATAAAAAGGACATTGTATTTCATTAAAAGGGAAAGATATGCGGGTTTAAACACAAACAATAAAATATAAACAAGCTAAATTCTAAGTTACAACCCTGGAATAAGTTAAAAAACTGAAAGAAAAACAAAATAAACTACCAAAACTCCCTCCTGACGAGATAAACTACCAAAACTCCCTCCTGACTTGGAGAGGAGTGACTTCCCAATTGTTGAGATGGACAACTGGGCCTATGAACTGTACATCTACCTTACTGGTACCTTCTCCTATTTCAACTATGTCAACTTCAATCAATAGGTTTTGGAAGTCATCAACCAATTTAGCTTCAAATTCTACATACTTCACGACGCCGCTCTTGACAAATAACTTACTGAGTAGCGGAACGAGGCGAGAGAGCAACCCTATTTCTTTCTTTCTTTCCTTGGCCTTATTTAGATCTTCAGCCGTAGTTTGAAACTCAGACCAAAAGTTCCCATGTTCTTCCTTGGACATATGAGATGAACTATATCATGAAGAGACACTCCCAAACCCCTTCCTAGCTTGAATCCATATTTTAATAGCTCACTCACCATCATGATAGAGGTAGAAGACAATTGTAGTCCCGGAATAACCTGTCCTTCAAGGATATGATCTACTGGCACTGTATTAAAAGTTTGATAGACAAATGTCTCCTCTACGTTATTTGCTTCAATTAGAGACAAGGGAGAATCTTCGTAACAGGAAAAATACCCTTCGCCATGAATAACCACTTCTTGTCTGTCATGCTCAAACTTGATCATCTGGTGCAATGTAGGTGAAACCGCCTTGGTCTTGTGGATCTATGGTCATCCCAACAACAGATTGAAAGAGGAGTCGATATTCAATACTTGAAACTCTAGGGCGAATTCAGCAGGCCCTATAATCAACATTAGTTTTATTTTGCCAATGGAGTTGGACTTTGATCCATCGAAAGCCCTGACACATACATTGTTGGGCCTGATCCTCTCAACACTAATCTTCAACTTTTGCAAGGTAGAAATAGGGCAAATATTTACACCAGAACCTCCGTCAAGCATGACATGAGTGACGTAGAAATCTTCACACTTTACGATAATATAAAGCCCCCGATTGTGCCCCGTACCTTCAACTGACAATTCGTCATTAGAGAAGCTGATCTGATTGACCTCAAAGATTTTTTCGACCATTTTCTCATGCTGATTTATTGTAATCTCCCTAGGAACATATGCTTTATTTAATACCTTCAATATAATATCATGATGTTCCATGGTATGCAACAACAATGATAAGAGGAAAATTTGAGCAGGGTTCTTCTTCAACTAATCTATTATTGAATACTCCTATAATTTCATCTTTTTCAAAAATTCTTCGACTTCTTCTTCAGTGAAAGAATTTTTGATAGATGAAGGACCACTCATGATTGGCTTGGGCTTCCTTAAACCTTCAGGCACAAAACATCTTCCTGACCGAGTTAGACCCCCTACCTCATCTACCTCTTCCACGACTTCTTTTCCCTGATAGGTCATCACAGTTTGCTTATAGTTCTAAGGGACCTTTTTCGTATCAACTATCGGAGGTTGGGTCATTGGTTGATGACAATAGGCACTGCCAGTGCTCCTTTCACTATTAAGATAGGCTTACCTGGAGCTCCTACTACCGTCAACTTAGGTTTATCCTGACTTAAACCAATATCTTTTCTGGCTCCTTGCACGATGATCACGGGTTTTTTTATACTTTCTTAGCTTTATTTCTCCCATTCTTTCCTGGCTTAATAACATTGCTTTCAACTAATCTGCCATATTCACAGATTTGTCCTCATTGGTTTGTATTCTGACAATAGGCTTATAACTCATCAACGACTCTTTGCCATCGTATATCAAATCCAACATATTTGTTTCAGCATGGGTTGGTAATGGATTTTGGTTAATGTTTGGAATTTCTGGGGCCTGGACCAGAATTTAATTTGCATCAATTAAATCTTGGACAAATCTCTTCAAATGCCAGTATTTCTCGATGTCGTGCCCCGGCATGTCAAAACAATACACATATCTTAATGAATAATCATGATTTCTCAGAGGTGGATTCGAAAGCCTTCCTTGAATTGGGCTCAAAACCTTTAACTTTCTCAACCTATCAAACAGACTGGCATACGAATCCCCGAGAGGTGTGAACTGATTCTTGGCTGCCTTCTCTTTCTTGTACTCGGGCCTATATTGGAAAGCGGGTTTAGAAGGGTTTTGGTAATTTGGAGGAACTGAAGGACGATTTTGAGGAGCTTGCACTCACTATTACGGGTAAGAAGGGGTTTGAGCATATGGTTGTGCACTATATACCGGGTACGGGGGTGGTGGAATGGAATATAGTGGGTTTTGCAGGGGATAGTAATGATGGGGAGGAATATATGAAGCTTGGGCATAGGCTTGGGCTTGGGGTTAGTGATAAGGGTGAGGCGGTCTTTTGGGATAGGAATGGGATCCAGCTACAACGGTCGCCATAGCTTCTTTCTTCTTTTTACCTCCAAAAGTTCCAGAGCCACCTTGAATTGCTTAGGTGGTGGTCTTTAATGCGGCAAAACTCACAATCCGTCCAGTCTTGATTTTGTCCTCTATTATCTCTCCCATTTTTAGGACTTCAATAAATGAATTTCCCATCGCCAGAAGTAAATGTTGAAAATAGGTCTCATTCTGTGCCTGAATAAAGACCTCTACCAACTTACTTTCCTTCATTGGAGTTTTTACCCTTGCGGCCTGTTCACGCCATCTTATCGCATATTCCCGAAAGCCTTCAGTACTTTTCTTTTTCATGTTGACTAGGGATTTCTCATCAGGAACCAGATCGATGTTATATTGAAAATGTTACATAAATTCATTAGCTAGGTCATCCCAGTTGTTCCAATTGTCAATATCCTAATCGACAAACCATTCTGAAGCCAGACCGAAAAGGCTCTCGCCAAAGAAAGCCATAAGAAACTCTTCTCTTCCCCCTGCAGCCTTCAATTGGTTGTAATAACGTCTCAAATGCGCCACGAGATCATCGTTCCCCGCGTATTTCTCAAACTTGGGCATTTTAAAACCAAGGGGGAGGTTAATGTCTGGGATCATGCAAAGATCTTTATAGGCAAAACTCTTGTAACCTCCAACTCCCTGCAAATTCCTCATGGCCTGTTCTAAGCACTTCAACTTCTGCGCCATGACTTCTTGTTCCTCTGTTGCAATAGGCTTCTCCGTATCAAATAGAAACACAGGTGGCTGAGTGTACCCATACGGTTCATTCATCTTCAAAGTGGGCTACGGGCCATAATACTGATTCTCCAAAATTTTAAACATTGGTTCACTGGCAGATCGAGGAAGTACCATTGTCGGACACACAACATAGGTGGGAGCTTCAGGCAGTGGTGGAGCCACAAACACAGGTGCTGCTGGTGGCGCCGGCTGAGTAGCGGGCCTTGGTTGGGGTACTGCCAGGGGCACATTAGAAGTGCCCGGATAATATTATCATAGAGTGAATCCTGGCGTGTGTTCGGGTGACTCAATAGGAACAGAGAATTGTGTCTGAGAGAGCGATGGGCAATTTGGGATATTACCAAGATCTTTAGGGAGTGGAGGAGGAGGCATGCCACTAGCCTATGCTCGGTGTAGATCTATCAGTTGTTGTCAAAGTCTCAATACCTCATCAATGCATTCTGAACTTTTTTCCTAGGGATCCTGATCTGGGTCAATGAGTGAATTTTCAATCTCCCTACTAGCCATGACAAGCTTCGCTTTTGATCTAGTGAAGTATGGGTGACTAGCCGGAGTGCTGCAAACCAACCACTTATCTGAAAGAACATGCTCATCAAAGACAAAACCCATTAGGATTAGGTCACACAACAAGCATGGGAATCACATCTGTAAAATTGTCCTAGATTTATGCGTATTTCTACCATCCTTTGAGGGTAGCAAGGTCATTTTAATATCATCACGATCTTTTTCCTACACCCATTTGCTTCTTTACTCCAATCACACCTCTTTTCTCTCTCTCTCTCTCTTTTTTTTTTTCTGCCATCACTTCTCTCATCTCTTGTGTTAGTCCCCTTTTTATCCTTTTTTGTCCCTTCTTTTATTATTCTTTCTTTTTTTCCTCTCTCGCTGTCTCTCTTTTTATCATTCTTTATGATTTTTGTCTTTTCTTAAAATAAAAGAAAAATAATGAAAAAAAATAAGAAACAAAATGATTAGATCGAACCTAAAAGTAGGTTGCCGACGTATCATGTTGTACATGAATCAGATCTTGCATAGTTTGGGATGCATACGCATAAACATCATATAATTGAAGGTTTTTTTTCACGAAAAATGAAAACAAACAAACAAAATAAAGACATAACATCATAACATTTCGATGAAAGAAATAACAAAAACATACAACGAAATTAAGATAACCTCGATACTAATCAACAAAGACGGAATAACATTATAGACTAACATGACAACATACATAATGTTCCTAATAAAGACTCCCAAGTTAAAGAAAACTTGACACCGACTTAACAAAGACACAATACTACAAACGGCAGGAAAGTAAAGGACTCAAACTAAACAAAAGATTGGAAATGCTACTTCAAACTGGTGCTCTGCGTGATGACCCTGGCTGAGATGGACCTGCCTGTGAAGTTCTTTTTCTCCCATTCAAACTATGTAGCATATCTTGTAAGGACCCTTCGATATTTGGAAAGATGCCTTTGGCACGTATTCCTGCCTCATGAGGAGTACACTTGAAAAGACTTTTTTGACACCCCTCCATAGTTTTAAGCAAACCTAATAACTGAACTCTTAGTGCCTCTACTTTGGCCCCCGCCCTTTCATCCTGAAGGTCACCAACTGCGCATTCATCTTGTATCCTTCCTCTAAGCTGCACTGGTAATGGTATGCTGACACCCCAAAGGATAAATTATACTTTGGCCCCCGCCCTTTCATCCTGAAGGTCACCAACTGCGCATTCATCTTATATCCTTCCTCTAAGCTGCACTGGTAATGGTATGCTGACACCCCAAAGGATAAATTATAACCAGATTCCATATCCTTGAGTACATTTGGGATTATCTAAACCTGTCCTGAGAGTATCCATGTCCTGCCATGTTGCATTACTCCAGAATTGCTCATACTTGATCTCACCCCTGGCTTGGACCCTAAAGTACTCCACACCCTATTGAAAGTCCACTATTGGCTGTAGACACATAAGTTCGTCCCTCCTCGATATCTTTTTACCCATTTTTACCTTATCCTACTGTGTACCCTCACCTATGTAATTATGTCCCACAAAAATACAAAAAATAACTCTCAACAAAATCCCTAACAAACTTTTATTCTTTTTAACATCCTAACAACTCTTTCAATTAAAAGAAGACACATTACCCCTACCCCTACCCCACATCACCCCTTAACCCATTTACATATTTTTCTCATCCTTTTTTATAACAGAATGGATAAAAAGAGAATAACATAAAGAATTCACAATAGAGTGGGGCCCACGGGGAAGATTCCATTTTTTTTCTTTTTTTTTGGTTTTTGCTACGATTCAATTAAGCATACAGACAAATGACCCATAATGAGATTGTCATCACTACAAAAAGAGGGACCCACTAGAACCTTCCAGGAAAGGGATAGAGCATACTCTCATGGCAAAGAATTGGTCCATATATAGAGATCTGTACGCACAGGGGGGGGATTTTTTTTTGATGGTTCACTCTTCTTATCTTCTTCTTGATACCAAAAACACGAAGGAACACTCATCCCATCTTCACGCACACACAGACTGACCTCCCTCTTAGTCACCAAAAATCCCACAAGTCACAGACACAGAGGAGAGATTGAGAGAGAGAGCTGTAAGAGAGGGAGAGAACTCAATCGAGAGAGAGTTGAGAGGGAGAGGAGAAATAGAGAGAGATATTAGAGAATGGGAGGGATATAGAGTGAGAGAGGTCGAGATTCGTAATGAAGAAGGAAGAGAGGTTGATTTTGGGTTATTGTTCCGGTAGTAGCTTCACCAGAATCATCCTTTCCGTTCATCGTTCCTATAAAACGGTCAAAGCTCCCTCTGTTGTTCTTCGATTTCAGATGGAATCCATCCGGCGACTGGCTATTTTGGTCGTCTGCATCACCGGTGACTCATCGGAGTTTGAACCCTGCGGGTGTTTGATTTTCCATTGGATTTTAGCGAGCTTTTTGGGTTATCATGGTCAGTTTGGGGTTTAAATTTTGGTAGTACCGAGTTTGGAGTGGGTCTGCTGTTGAGGTTCGACTTGAAGGCTTCGGATGCGGAGAACTTAAATTTAATCGAAATAATACATTGATTTTGAAAGCAAAACTTGAGGTCCATTTTTTTCTCTCATTATCAATTTTTATCTCGAATTTTGATTGTTCTTATGGACGTGAATGTTTTGGTGTGCTTATCATGCTTGAACCTTTACTGTGTGTATGGTTGATGTTGGTTGATGTTGAATTTGGGTGCGAGAAATTGAATTGATAATCGAAGCATATGTTAATCGTTAGTTGCGAATGAATTTGGGGGTGGGATTAAGAATTTGATAAAGTTTGAACATAGATTAATTTTGGGTTTGTTGTCGATTTGCTTTATTTGGAATATGCATGAACATTGTTGGAAAGTGATGGAATTATGATATGTTGAAATGGATAGGGATATAGGTTCGGGTAGGCAAAATTCTAGGAATAAGTGTTTGCGTTGAATGTTTGAATATGGAATATTTGGTTGAATGTTTTTCTAGTTTATTGCACTTGGATAAAAATGTACTATTTGGACGGGGTATGCCCCGAGGTATTTGTATTTATTCACTGGGGAAGGCCCCGAGGTATCATGTACTTGAAGACGGTGCATGGTCAAGGTTCCGGAACGCCGGGTGGAGTTTATTTCAAGAGTAGTTTAAGATTAGTTTAGAGTAGAATAGGGTTACATTACCGCACTTTTAATTTTTTAGGGCTGTATAACTCGGACTGGACACTATATTTTTGATTTGTTTTGATTTGTGTTTGTTTGTTTGATTGTTGCGTGCTTTTTGTGTGGTTTATACATTTGTAGTGCTGAATTAGCCGATATACTCCACTGAGTGATCGTGGTCGAACTGCAGGATCGAGGGGTGCCTAACACCTTCCCCTTGGTCAACAGAATTCCTTAGCTGAAATCTCTGTTCGCAAGCCAGTTTAAAGAGTCAAATGGTTTTGAAAACGATTTTCCAATGGTGACTTGGTACACCACATTATGCCAAGTGGCGACTCTGATTTCGAATGTAAGAATAATCCTTCTTCAAAACAAATCGTTTTCTTTTGTCACTTAATAATAAAAACCCTTTCAAACTTAAAAGGAATCTTTTTGAAGTTAAGAAAATGGGGTGTGACATTGGTGGAACATCTTGCACTCTACCCAATTGATGCATTACCCTAAGAGGAGTGTATGGTCGGGTACAATTAAGCCCCAACAAAACTAGAACGGGGTGTATGCTAGATCCAACCAAGATTATTTTCGGCCGGAGCCATAGATAGGTCCATAGGATATTGTGATCTATTATTGATTCAAGAGACTCAATCCAAGCATCGACTCCTACAGGCAATGAAAATTTAGCAAAGCACATTCTGTCTTCTATGGTTTCCACTCGACTGGGCAGACAACAGTCGATTACATCTAATTTAAGAAAAGAAGGGGCGTGCAAATGCTCCATCATCCATAGTTGTAATACTAGGTTGCTCCCCTCAAAAAATTGCATACCCCCTTTTACCTCGGTCAAAGCTTTGTATATCTCCACTAAGATCATGGGTACGATAGTGACCTCGTCTTCCTTATCCTTGTTAAATAAGGCCATTGCTATAGTTTTTAACCGAGTATTATGACGCCTATCTTCCAAAGCGAATACCAAAGTGCCTAACAAAACAAAGGTGAAGACCTCAAGGCAACGTTTCTCCCAATTCTTCTTAGTTGTATAAAATTCATCCCAAAAACAATCGAAACTGTTTGGGAGGCCAAACCAAGCATACAAGTAATCAAAAGAAATCCAAGATTGGTTAAGGCACCCTAGTTGATCATTAACTTTCAATCCATAATAGTGGATAAACCTATTGGGAGAATGAAATCGCGCCCGAATCATCGTCTTTTTATTGTAGGGCAATCTAAATAAACCGGATATTTCCGCCAGGGTAGGCGTCATTTCACAACTTCCAAACCTAAAAACCAAACAAATCGGATCCCAAAAGTTCAATGCATCCTCGATTAGGTTTGGGCGAGGTGTGATAGACAAAAGAGAAGTGAGAGTGCCGAGCTTTTTCTCTAACTCCCGTTGTTCGACATAGTTAAACATGCCCCACCATTTGATTAACTTTTTAGGCACCTTGCCCACCATCCGGACTTTAGATTTCGTGGCCAAATCCATCATGTGACAGTACATAGGACATTAATTTAGACATTCAATAAGACAT
Source organism: Capsicum annuum (assembly GCF_002878395.1). NCBI lineage: Eukaryota > Viridiplantae > Streptophyta > Magnoliopsida > Solanales > Solanaceae > Capsicum > Capsicum annuum. The sequence goes on along the minus strand of NC_061114.1, from coordinate 221,563,841 downwards.
GAAAAGATTCCCAACCCTTGGGATTTTTGACGCGGACATACGTCGAAGAGACAGACCACTTTACAACTTAAATTCATCAAATAGTACCGCTAAGAGACATCAGCCTACTTGGATAGAATCAGCTAGCGATACTGGACTAAAAGGAGACAGACCTTAGGCTTAGACTAAAACAAGGATCAAAACGAAGGGTTATCGGACCCGCTAAGGGTTGCCTACGTATCCCGCCCCTAAAGACGGGAATTAGGTATGCGTAGTTCATCCAGATTGGACAATTAAGGATTAAATGACAAACTAAACCCTGAATTGAGAGACACGACTAAAGACAGACGATGAAAATAAAATATGTTTTGGGCTTTTAATTAGAAACTAACACCAACAACTTTGAAAGAAAAAATCTTTTTGATATTTTCGTTATATAAAAATGTACAAAGCTCCTATTGAAAGGAAACTTTTTTTCTTTAGGAGTTTTCGAATTGTGAATACTTACTAAAGAAATAAAGCAAAAATCTTTTTAACGTTTTTTGATTTTTTGGGAAATGAGTGCCAAAATAAAAAAAAACTTTTTTTTTGAATTTTCAAAAACAAAAGCCATAAAAAATCCTAAAAACTACCAAATCTTTTTTTTTTCACTCTTTCTTTTCTTTCTTTTTTTTCAACAATTTCTTGCCTACACACTTTGCTTCTAACTCATGCTTTTGCCCAAATCAGTCTGTCAAATGACCCCGTTACCCTCAAAGATGCAATATTTAGCACGTAGGGATGCTTTAGAGGTGAGTCTCCTAGAAAAGACCAAGTGGATCCCGCTAGATCTCAATATGATGTAGATAAATATGACTTAAGGTTGACCTATGCTGGGGTTCACTAACAAGGCTGTTCAGATGGTCGATAGTGGTTGCTTTAGCTTTCCACCCACTCCATACCAACCGACAGCTCCCCCTCCTAAGATAAGGGTGACTCAACTAGAGGTCGTGCACACAACGGGTACTACGGACTTGTTGCAGAAATAATTGACTCGGGTTATGCACATTATGCCAGATATAAAGTGGTAATACATAAGAAAAAAACTTTAAACAAAGAGCACGTAAACACGCAATAATGATAAAATAAATACAAACAATAACACAAACAATGTCTATACACTCATAATGTCAAACTAAGCCGATACGACTCAAAAAAAATAAGCTCAAATTTTGAAAAGTCCCCAGCAGAGTCGACAGAGCTGTCACACCCCTTTTTAAAACTCCAAAAAAAAATTTATATTATGTTTGAAAGGGTATTAATTATTAAATTGACAAAACAAAGATTTGTTCCAAAAAAGAATTATTTTTACATTCAAAAACTCAGAGTCGCCACTTGGCATAAATCTGGTGTGCCAAGTCACCTTGGATATCCTTTTTCAAAATGGTTTTGACTCTTTAAAACTGATCCGGGAACAGAGATTCCGGCTAAGGAATTTCATTGACCGAGGGGAAGGTGTTAGGCACCCCTTGATTTTGTGGTTCAACCTCGGTCTCTTGGTGAAGCATATCGGCTAATCTGACACTACGAATGTACAAACCACACAAAACAATCAATCGAGCAAACAAAACAAAACAATCCCAAAATTTAGTGTTCAGTCCAATTATACAGTCCAAAATAACAAGTGCAAAAATATCAACCTACGTTAACCTACACTAGTCCTAAACTATGATTCCATGCTTTACCCGATACCTCGGGCCTTGATCACGAACCTCCTTTGAAGACATAATACATTGGGTCATTCCCCGATGAATAAATACATGAAACCTTGGGCATTCCCTGGCTAAATGAATACACTTGAATCAAGTACGATAAACTAGAAAATATTCACCACACATACATTCAAACATTTATCAAAACACCATTCCTAAACTTTGCCTACCCGAACCTAAACTTTTGCCTATGAATTTGATCTAAAACATGATATTATCAAAGTTAGCAAATTCAATGCATATTTTGCATCACACAAACATCAATTAATCAATACGAATTAATCACATTCATTTTTCTATCCGCTTTTAATTCTCACCCCCAAATCCATTCTCAACATGATTAAACTAATTCAATTACGCAATCCACCAATCAAGTAAATCAGTCACGCATCCATACAAATAATTATTCATCATCAACAGAGATCAACCAACACACGATATTCAATCAAACACATCAAATATGATAAACAATGAAATAAACAGAGGAAAGAGTAGAATTGAACCTCGATTAAAGCTTTTAAAATGTCGAAATGATTAAATGGATCTTTGTGAATCCAAAACATCAAAAGTGACCTCGAATAATCCTCAAATGAGTCAAGAAGAGAATTCATAGCTCGAAGAAAAATTAAAACCAGCAGAGAAACCTCGATGGCTCACTGAAATCAGGGTCGGATTGTCGATACCTATCACACCAAAGCCCCAATAGACTAGGAAGCAACGACATAACATTTCCCGATCAAATATCACCAGGAAGAAATAGAAATAGTAATAGGTTTGGAGTTTGTGGGTTGTGCTCCGACAGCCTTCACCGGAACAATACTGAATTGAGGCTCCGATGAAGTTTCTGGCACTATTCTGGTGGAAATTCTCCCTCTACCTCTCAATTTTCATCTATTTCTCCCCGATAGTGTGTATGCGCACAGTTCTGGTGGCTGTGAGCATCGGTGACTGGATTATTTTATGTGTATGTGTTAATCTTGGTAGCTGGGTATATGTATTGATGTGATTTTTGTGAGAGTGATGGGGGGATCTGTGTTCAACCCATGGGTGAGGATCTTTAGAGTATTCTGTGTGTATATATATTTTTTGAAGATGATTCCGAGCCCCCTTTGTTGTATGTGTGAAATGGTCTATATGGTGACCATCTGTGACTCTGAGCCCTAAGGATGAGTAGAGAGTGTGAATATATTCCCCCTCGGCCCCCCTCCTTTATGTGTTGTGCGTATATATGTTAAAATAAAAGACAAAAAATATGAGGGGGGTGTACGTGGGTAGGGGTGAGGGTAGGGGTATGGGGTGGTTAGGTGAGAGGTGAGGTGTTGTTTTTTAATTGAAGGGGTAGAGGTTAGGTGTTCATTTTTGCTTGGGTGGGTTGTTGGAATATTAGAATGAGACAAAGTTTGTTATGACTTGTTATTTGGATAAAACAAAAAAAACAAAAATGAATACATAAATAAGTAAAAGATGAGGTGGTTATTTATTTTCTTGCGAAAAATTATAAAAACGGGGTTAAATTGTGTGATATCGGAATAAGAAATATTTTTGACGGGACAAAATTATGTGTCTACATCCATGTTACAGAGTATAGCCATGTTAAGATTCCTTATATATATTATTCAGATCATGACCAATATTCTTTGCTCCCTAATGTTGTTAGAACTTCTTGCAAAGAGTGTTGAGGAAATACTCCAGTTGAGTATGAACTTTTAGTATAATTCAGTCTGTATAGCCAGCAATTCAATTTAGCAATCAGACAGACAAGTTCCCACGATTTTCCATCTTTTCATCTAGTTTTACCATCCGGAGTTTCATGAATATGGCTATTCCATGAGTTAATTTGTTCGCATACATATAAGTTGCGAATTTAGTTTAGTCCAACCAATATGTTTTAGATTCAACTATTTAGTCATGACTCAGTACATAAGTGTTTGGTGAATCATCTCAGTTTTCCAAGTATTCTAGCTCAGACAGTGTAATACCCCTTATATGACCTTAGTCACTTATCTCATGATACATGCTTACATAATGTACTTGGCAATTTCATGAAGCCTTTTCTTTTGCATTTCTATATGTGTTTTGTTGAGGGACAATCCTATTGAGAAGTTACATACCTTATTCCATACTTAGTAACTCTTGGACTTTTATTGCATTAGTTATCACTCCGCCGTTCTATATATATGATTGTATCATGAACATTTCAAGTGACTTCAAAACTCTCAGCATGAATCAGCTCCTTACAGTCAATAGAGTCAAGTCAGCTCAAAAACAGTTTCATGATAAAGTTATAATGTTTCAGCTCAGCTATACCCTTCATTACTAGACATGTAATGTGTACATTATTCCATACTTCTAAGGCTTCAACAAGTTCCTATCCATCATTCAAGGATGAATGATTCTAAAGAGGAGATAATGCAACACCGGGGTCTTCGGGCTAGACATTAAACCATCGTTCCTAAGTGCAAACTCTAATCCCATGATTCATATTTGATTACATGTTTCATGATCATTATCCTAGTGAGAAAAATGCTTATGAGGTGAAAAATGTTCATAGGAATCACTTAAAGAAAAGTTGAGTTAAGAACCTTTACTTTGGCCAAATAATAGATAATTGAGTTAGCTTTTCAACGATACCAATTTTGCCTTAATCTGATAACCGAGTGAAAATTTGGCCTTTTCGTGAGAGACAGTAAGGAGTTACGATAGCCCCGCGCCGCGAGGGTTATTCCACCCAACTAGGGGTTGCGTCAGGAGGGATGCTTCACCCAACTAGGGGTTGCGCCACGAGGTCTATTCCCATGGAGAAAAAAGGCCTAGGGGCAGTTTAGTCCTTTTCCCTCAACCCTAACCGTCCAAACACGTTCTATAACATAAAAAGGGTATTATTTGCCCATCTTCCATAAAACAACTCACGTAAAACCCCTCACCTTTTCCAAGAACAATAATTCAAGCTTCTTTTTCTCAAGAACACAAGGATTTAAGTTTTAAATTCAAGATTTCTTCAAGAATCCAAGATTTCAAGCTTCCAAGTTCAAGAAATATCAACGACGAATAAACTCCAACTTTTATATTGAAATATTGAGATCCAAAATTGATTATGATGAATTGTTCGAGGCTAATAGAACCCAAACCACAAACCAGTAATGAAGATAGCAGTATCCCACAGCGAAAATCATGACAAACACCCAAACCCATATGAAAATTAACGAAATCAGTCAAATCATTGAGTTCGGTGATGAGAAATGAGCTTCGATGAGTTTTTGGGATGCGTTGACGCTTTTCTAGCAAACCAAGTCACCAAAACAATGACCAGCCACCTGAGAACTCACTGTCTCTTTCAACTTCCATAAATATCTATGCCTTTCACTCTCTCAATCTCTTTCAAATCTCTCTCGCTTTCCACTGTGTGTGCATGAGTGTGTGAGGTTTATGCGTGTATCTATGCGCTGTGAGAGTGATTTTTTTAGTGCCCATCCCTATTGGGAGCTCTGAAAAAAGAAAAAAATGGAGACTCCACGGGCTTTCTTTTTCGTCCCCTATGTAAAAAAATCCCCCCTAATCTCCTTTTTTTCTCTCCTGTGTGCTCTGTTCCTTGTTCTTTTCTGTGTAATGTGTGTGTTGTTAAAGAAAAATCCAGTGGTCTCATCTAGAGAATTGTGTGTGAATTGTTGTTGTTATTGTGTGCATCCAGTGTATTCCACTAGTGTGTATATCCACAGAAAGAAATAAAAACGTGAATCAAAATGATAGGGGATAGGGGGTGAGATGGGTGAGGGGTATGAGTTGGTTGAGATAAAGTTTGTTAGGATAAGAGAATATTAGGAATTTGTTAAAATTTTATTATTTTTTATATTTTTGTGGGATATAATCGCATGGGTGAGGGTGTACGACAACATGGGGTGAAAAATGAATGAATTGGGTTTTGGGAGAGACAAAATTAGGTGTCTACAATTCCAAAAATGCTTATCTTAATTAAAGACTAAGATAGCTCCAAACCTCCCAAATCCCAAGAATGCCTCTCTTCTCCACTTTACTTTTTCAAAAATTCCAAGAATCACTCTCTCTCTTCTCTATCTCAGGTTTTCCCAAAATACCTATCTCTTCACCATTGTAGTTTATATTTTAGATTTAATAATTGTAACACCCCGCGTCTTCGGGTTAGATATTGAACCATCGTTCCTAAGTGCGTAAACTCTAATCCCATAATTCACATTTGAATACATGTTTCATGATCATTATCTTAGTGAGAATAGTGCTTATGAGGTGAAAAATATTCATAGGAATCACTTAAAGCAAAGTTGAGCTAAGAGCCTTTGCTTCGGCCAATTTTTTGTATTCGATTCTATAAGAGTCAACTTTGAACGTGTATAACATTTTACATATGTAGAATTTTTCAGCTCAATACCCAATAAATGATATATAATTGAGTTAGCTTTTCAACGAAACCAATTTTGCGTTAATCCGATACCGAACAAAAAGTTATGACCTTTTTTGTGAGAGACAGTAAGGGATCGAGATAGCCCCGTTCTGTGAGGGCTATTCCACCCAACTAGGGGTCGCATCACGAGGACTGCTTCACCCAACTAAGGGTCGCGCCACGAGGTCTATTCCCACGGGAAAAGAGGCCAAGGGGTAGTTTAGTTATTTTCCCTCAACCCCAGCCGTCAAAACAACTCACGTAAAAATCCTTCCCTTTTCCAAGAACAATAATTCTAGCTTCCTCTTCTCAATAACACAAGAATTTAAGTTTTGAATTCAAGTTTCTTCAAGAATCCAAGAGTTCAAGCTTCCAAGTTCAAGAAATATCAAGAATAGGGTTTCTTTCACAAGTTCATCATTCAAGTCTCAAGCTTCAAGCTTTCTTCACAAGTCAAGAAACTTATGGTATGTGGGATTTATGAACAAGGACATTCTTCCATCCTTGTACCCAAAACTTTTTAAAAAGTTTAAGTTATATGATTTGCAATTAGGATTCATACACAAGTTATCTTGTTTTGAGTTTATGAAATTATTATGTGATTGAAGTATTAAAGTGCATACTTGTTCTCATCTAATTATGTATTGAATTAAATATTCTCTATTATAATTTGAATACCATGAGTTTGATTTGAAACATTGATTAAAGATGATTTTCAATTGAGTTTGAAGCATGATATTGTATTACAAGTTATATGAAAGAAAGTAAAAGATTTAAGGGTCAAGTTTGAGCACTAAGCTTATAAGAAAAGTTTGATCTTTTGATTCAATGACAAGACTTGGAATCCAAAATTGTTTACCATATCTATGATTTAAAGCAAAGAAGAGCACAATTGGTTTCTACTATATTAACCCTTATGCTATTTTAAGATGGATTTCCTAAAGTATGAGCATATAAGTAATATGGAAGTAGTATTTAGCACTGAGAAGGGAATGTGAATGAGCGTATCTTTAATTCCTAGAAACTACGAGCCACGGTAGGTTTAAGTCCCAATATGGGTTAAGTTCAGTGATCACTAAGATTAATGTTCTATTCCGATGGCAAGGATAGAACAGCTCTCTCCAACGTGGGTAAGACGTTGGACTCCATGATAGCTCACATGGTTTATGTCGGTTAGAAGAGCCTCCCTAAGTAAGAATAAAAGTAAAGTTTTTATAACCAAGTGTTATGGCTTACAAAGTTTATACTTATACTTCATTACTCATGTTTATGATTTTGCAGTCTTCATTTTATTCAAGCTCAAGGAAAGTCATTTACACTTAGCATGCATCATTTGAAAGTTTATATAAATATTTAGTTATTGTTTTACTTATGCATTCACCCCCACATACTCAGTACATTTCAGAAGTTCTGACCCACATATATGTCTATGTGCTACATTGTTCCATAATGTAGGTACCAATTGTAGCACATCATAATCAGACAGCTCGCAACTTCCAGTTAGCAGGTGAAGAGTTCTTTTGATTTAAGGACTCGAGTTAACTCTAGTTCTAGTAGCGTTTTCTTTTTATCCTGTCTTATTGATTAGGGATAGTTGAGGTCATGTCTCGGCTACCTATAGTCAGTATTAGTAGAGGCTTCATAGACGGTCATTAGATTTGATGTATTTATTTTCAGTTTTATTTTGTATAACCAAAGTATGTTTTGGAACAGTCTTGTATTGAATATATTTAGCAAACACATTCCTTCCTCTTATTTCTTTCAGATTTATATAACATATTTAGTTGCTCACGAGTTATGCAGATATCATGGATTAGCTTAGGATCACTCGTGGTTCTAAGCACCGTGTGACATCTAGGGATAGTCTTGAAACGTTACAACAATAAAATAAACTTAATAAGGATACTTGATATAAACTCCATATGGAGTAATAAAGATGTATATTATTTTTTCTTTCTTGAAGATTGTCCACATCATCATCCTATTCGTCATCTATAATTTTCCCTTTAAATCAAGTCTTTCACACATGAAGAGCATGAATATAATATTTATTGAACATGATATACTATATACTATATTATGCATTATGTATTGACATACTACATTCTTTAAGTTAAGCATATACTTGCAGCGATATACTGTATATCATTGATGGAGAGTAAGAGCAAATTGTAACGTCTGAGTATTTGTAGCATTGATAGTGGACTATTTGTAGGATCTGATACTAATTTTCCTTATTAAAAGGTAGGAATAGAAAATTGTATGCTCATATTAAATCTACTTAAATCAAGGAAAAAATATACTAGTTACCTCAATTATCGGAAACATGCCATATCAAAAGTATTTATCCTTTACTCATTCATTGATAATCTCTTATAAAATTCATTAAATATTGCTCATATTTGGGCTTAAATTAAGGAAAAATATATAAATAGTGACCCCATTTATAGGGAAATACCAAATCTAAAATATTTATCTTTTACTCATTTATAAAGTATATATTATAAATTAAGTAACTTAAAAAATAATTTTAAATTATGAAACTTGATATCATTTCCCATCTCTTTCCTTGTTGGGCTGGAATTTGACGCACGATTGGGCTCTATTTTGTGGTTGCAGATCTGTTCAGTATTTTAAGAGAGTTATTACATTTTCACTGTCCGAAGTGCAGTGCGTAGATATTCGATTTTGGGACCATCACCATTTAAATTTTAGGGTAACTTACATAAATTCCTGAATATTTAAGTGATATTATATAAAATTTTGATTATTTTGTTAATTACATTTTATCCCGATTTTTTGAAATGGTGATACATATGTTATATGGTGATACATATAAAAAAGTAATACATTTGAAACTAACAAGATATTTATTTAAGGAAATAATAGATTCTCTTTTATTCATTGTATTTTTTTATTTAAGGAAAGATATCTAAGTTTTCTCCTTTTTTAGATTTAATTTATGTGTTTTAATTATGTTTATCTTTTTCGTCTTTAATTATGAAAGATATGTTTTTTTTGGTCTTTTTTCTCTTTTTTCGTCTTTAATTTTAGTCTGTTTTTTATTAGATTTAATTTTAATTATGTTTCAATTCTGCTTTTAGTCTTTTTTTAAAAAAATATTATTACTTTTGTTTCCTACACTGACTACACCATTACCTTTCACTAACAACATATGAATCACCCAATAATTGAAATAAATAATTGTATCTACCATATGAATTACCATAATACCATATATATCACCCATTAATATCATATGAATTACCCAATAATTGAAATAAATAATTGTATCTACCATATGAATCACCATAATATCATATATATGAATCACCCAATAATTAAAATAAATAATTGTATCTACCATATGAATCACCATAATACCATTTATATCACCCAATAATATCATATGAATCATCCAATAATTGTATCTACCATATGAATCACCATAATACAATATGTATCACCCATTAATATCATATGTATCACCCGTTAAAATCATACAAAATATATCTATCGTATGAATCACCATAATACCTATATAATGATATCATATTTATCATTCATATGAATCACCATTAAAAAAATAAACATGTATGAATAACTAAATAAATTTATATATTTATCAATAGATTTTTATTTTTTTTAAAAAAAAAGGAAGAGATTTTAGGAGAGGAAAAAAAAGTTGCATGCATTAATGGTGCAGAAAAAAATCAGGAAGGCAGATAATTTAAGCATTAATGGAAGAGAAAAAATCAGGAAGGAAGATGATTTAATTGTTGATAATTACGGAGATATTTTAGGGAAGAAAATCGTGAATGAGTTAATGGTAGAGTAAAAATAGGACGTGAGGTTTTCTTGATATGTATCAAGAGTAAAGTTGAAAAATAGGATTTTATGTAAATTTTTAAAAAGTAAAGGATATTAGGTAATATAGTCTCTTAAGTATGGAATTTGTGTAATTTATCCTAAATTTTATTTGTAGCATGTAAAACTTTAGTAGACCTACTTTAGAATAATTGTAAATATGTGGTGTCTGAAGTTTCATATGACTGAAGTTCAACAACAACAACAAAAAAAAACACTCTATCATACGTAATATTTTTTTTCTTGAATTCCTACATATATGGTTGAAGTTCAGCCTTTTTATTGAAACTTCAAGCATAAATGTCTCAATCTTATCCAAATGAAATTTTAGACACCATATATCTAAAATCATTTAGAAGTGGTTAAGCATGCAAAATTCTTTAAAAAGTGAATAAAAGTTAAATAGTAGTATCCAATTTGAAGTTTTTACTTTACCTAAAATTTATATATATACACAAGGTAACTTGGGAGTTTGGGTCACACGTGACAAAAGAGTTTTAAAATGAGGTGTAAGTGACACAAGTCTTAATAATTGAGTAGAAGTGACAATTACTTCATTATGGTTTAAGAAAGTTTGAAAAATTTCAAAATAACCCACAAGTTTTTAAATTTATACTTTGATTCAAATGTTAGTTAATATATAACGGGGAACGAAGAGAAAAAAGGCATCTTTTTCTCTCTCCTCATCCATTGTTATTTTCTCTCTCTTCGCGATATTTGTTGTTCATTGTTGCTGCTGCTTTATTCATCATCTTCTGATTCATTATCATGATCTTATACTTTATTATCAACTTCATAATCTTCTTGTTGACCATTGTTGTTGTTGTTACCCCAACTGCTGCTCTTTGACCAAATTCGTATGTCAAATTTTATTTCGTAAATCACTTTCAACTTTGAAATTTACTTGAGAGGAGACTTTGGTAAGTCACATTTTGTTTTTTAGTTGAATCTGGGTAATTGTTAGTGTGTTGCTTTTTCAATAATAGTTTGCACGCGAACATGAATTCAATACAAGAGCAATCTGTTTAAACAGATCCATTATCTGCGGCACCAAATAAATATTCTATTGTAACAGTAAACTCATGTTAGATTCATGTTTAAGGGTTCTAGCTGCCCGTAATATGATTATGAATCGATAGATGGGTATTCTGTTGCACCAAATTAGTAATCTGTTTCAACAGATAAATAATCTATTTCATCAGATTACTAATATGTTTCAAACAACAAAATACAGCTCCTGTCACACACAAAACCTAACAGATAACTCATATGTTCTTGCTATTGATACTGGAATCAAATTATTCCTTAATGGTAGACATGTCATTTGTTAAGAAATAGAAATAGACAGCACGAAAATTAAATAAGAAATAAAAAGTCAAGTGTATCAAAAATAATTTTTTATAAAACAAACAAAAAAAATACATAGATAACAGAAAAAAAAAGCTAATTATTATTATCATCATTATTAACATCATTATTATTTGAATGGCCAGCCGGCCAACCTTCAAAGGGCAGCAGCCTGCAGATCTCCTGCAGCATCCTTACTCCGACGGCGGCCAACTCCCAATGCAGGTCATGAACCTCCTTCTGCAGTTTCCGCATGGTGTCTCGTAAAATAGCGACATCCCACACAGGATCAGCCATATCTAAAAAATGCATAAGTTGACAAAACACACACGTAAACACAAAAGTAAAGAAAAGAAAGAATTCGAATGTGATGTAATGTAATACAATGTTTATTTACACAAAAATCAAGAAAAAAAATTACCAGAGACAGGAAAAAGCTATTAAGTCCTTGAAGAGAAAGTAGTTGAAGGTGTAACAAGATCGAGGAATAAATAGTGCGTAGTAGAACGAACGATTGAGTTAGGAGGGACCTATTTATAGAGGATTGAACTTGAATGAGTTAGGCAAAAAATCGCAACTGTTCACCTCCATTTATTAATGGCATTCTTGATTACTGTAAAAAGTTATGACTTAATTAAATTAATCAATACTATGATAAGTCATGACTTTTTAGATTTATTATTATTAATAATTAGTTCTTTCCAAGAACTGTTTTTTTACACTATTTTGGACAACAGATAATATATCTGTTGCATCAGATAAATCATCTGTTACAACAGATATATCATGATTTGCAAATAATAGATAACCTATTGCATCAGATAATATATCTGTTGCAACATATAATATATATATATATATATATATTTTAAAAAATATATTATCTTCATGACATCCAAATTTTCTGACTTTTTAATTAGATAAATTAATAAAGCAGATTTAAAGGCACAACTGTTCACCTCCATTTATTAATGACATTCTTGATTACTGTAAAAAGTTATGACCTAATTAAATTAATCAATATTATGATAGGTCATGACTTTTCAGCTTGAAGCTTAGCTTTATAATTATTAAAATAATTAGTTCTTTCCAGCAACAATTTATTTTTTACACTGAGTTGCACAACAGATTATATATATATTGCATCAGATAAATCATCTATTACAATAGATATATCATCCGTTGCAACAAATAGTTCAACTGTTGCATCAGATAATATATCTGTTGCAACATATAATATATATATCTTTTTAAAAAAATTATCTTCATGACATCCAAATTTTTTGACTTTTTAATTATATAAATTAATAAAGAAGATTTAAAAAAATAATATTTCTGGTGAGTTTTTTACGGTTTAAATTGTGTTTATCATTTATTTTCTTATTCTTTTCTGTGAAAATAAATAACTTAATTAAATCAAGTTGGTGGTGACTTAATCTTTCCGTTTCTTTAATAACTATTTTTATTAATTGAGTTATGGCAACAGATTGTATATCTGTTGCATCAGATAACCCATCTATTTCAACAGATATACCATCTGTTGCTATAAATCGACCATCTATTTAAGGAGTTTTTTTTTATTTCTTCTAACTGATTCATAAGTCGCAATAGATGAGGAATTTGATGCATCAGAAACATTTTTTATTTTTGTTTGTTTGCTGAATATGTTTGGACAAAAGTCACAATCACGACTATTCATTAACTTTTTTCTTAAAAATCATACCATTCATATATATATCTTAATTAAATTAATCCAATGTTGTAAATTTTTTAAAATTAAATAATCTTTCTTTTACGATTATAATATCATTTAGTTCCTTATTATTTATTAACGAACCATTTTTAGAAGAATTTCTTATCATGACCGCATCCCTAACTCCAACCGCCGACATGTTTTGAATAGGGAATAAATAGAATGATAATTAAATATTGAATAAGAACTAAAAATTCAAAATCGACCAAACCAAACTAAACCAAACCAAACCAAACATATACATGAATTTTTTTCAATCCCTTATAGGTACATCGGATATAAAAAAGAGGAAATACATACGCTAAAAGAAAGAAAAAACATAACCTAATTATTATTATTATTACTATTATTATTGTCAACCTGACAATTTTCATCCGGCAACAGCAAGGCCCTCCTCAGCCTTGCTCGAAAGTTGGCCAAATCCCTCTGAAATTCATCAAAATGCCTTTGAAATTCCTGTAAGGACTCGATATGAACCTTCTTGTACGAATCTGGATCTGACATATTAGTATTGTAAGTATAGTAGAATGAACGAGAGTGAGTGAGGAGGCCGGAGGGACCTATTTATAAAATGATTGAGAATTGAAAGAGACTGGACTTAGTAAAATAAAAAGCCACGACTATTCATATCACTTAAAAGGAAAAATTACACAAATTCCATATTTAAGACACCATATTACACAATATCCCTTAATATTTTAAAAAATTACATAAAATCTCAGATTTATATTTACTATTGATACATATGCTATATGTATCACTGCTTAACATATGTATCACAATTTGAAATTCTGGGATAAAATATAATTAGCAAACTATCCGGGATTTAATGCAATATTGTTGAAACCATCCGGAATTTATGTGTTGTGTGTGTTACTTAAATAATACTGGTGACTTTATTAATAATTAAATTAGAAAAAAATGGATCTAAATACAACATTTTATCTTTTTTTTGTATTTTCGAAAGATAAAAATTGGTAATCTGTTGCAAAATATATTTCACCTGTCAGACAACTTACAACATATGGACAATCTATTGCAATAGATGGATATATCAGTTTGTTTTTCCTTTAGCTATGGCGTCTGTTGCAACTTGCTAGTCATCTGTTTATTCAATTTCATCGAGAGCAATCAATTTTTCTAAACACTTCTTGGCCAAATTCAATTTTTGCTCTTGGATTGCTTCTCTTTTTTTCTTTGCATCCTTCAACCAAACTAAATTTTAGCTATTGGATTGAGGGCAAAAATTGAATTTGGAGGCCAGTTTGAAGGATGCAAAGAAAAAAAGAGAAGTAGTCCAAGAGCAAAAATTGAGTTTGGCCAAGAAGTGTTTAGAAAAATCTATGGCTCTCGATGAAATTGAATAAACAGATGCTTAGCAAGTTGCAACAGACGCCATAGCTGATGGAAAAACAAACTGATATCTACATCTGTTACAACAGATTGTCCATATGTTGTAAGTTATCTGACAGGTAGAATATATTTTGCAACAGATTAACAATCTGTTTCTTTCAGAAATACAACAAAAATATAAAATGTTGTATTTAGATCTGTTTTATTTTAATTTACATATTAATAAAGTCACCAGTTTTATTTAAGTAACACACACAACACATAAATCCCGGATAGTTTGCATCAATGTGGAGTCTGTTGCGTCAGATATGAAGTCTGATGCAACAGATATGGAGTCTGTTGGAATACATAGCAGCCTTACTGGTGGTTTTATTTGTTCCATCAGTTGCTCCATCTGTTGCAACATCAACAACCGCATAAACTACAAACAACAAATAAAAAATATCAACAACAAAGAAAACAACAACATTTGTTCCAACAACATCATCAACCACAAAGAATCATACATCCTATATTCTAACACCATCAACAACAAGGGACGGACCCACATGGAGTCCTCCGGATGCGCGAGCACAGACTGAATTCGAATCAAACTTTATATATGTATGTGTAAATAAAGAAAAAAACGTATATAATCTAATCAGTGAGCACCCATAGTAAGAGTTGTTTGGTTAGCTTAGTTGTTGTTTATGGGTGCTTAAGGCTATTTATTTCTTTTGGTCTTGAGTTCAATTCCCACTCAGCACATATTTTTTAAATTTTGGTAAGCAATTTTTCTCTTCTTATTCACTTTAAACTTTTTATTTTTTTCTCCCTTACTCCTTGAGTTGATTGTTCGAACTCCACTATTTTTAAACTAAGAAGCACCCACTGTCTAAACCATACCACACCACAAGTTTCAACAATGTCAAACCCACTAACAACACCACATCACAAGTTCCAACAATATCAGCCCCACCAACAACATCAATAACAGAATCAACAACAAAGAAACAAACAAAATACATAAAAAAAAATGATACTGCCAACAAGGCTTTTAAACTTCTCCCAACAGATAACCTTTTTTCGCATCTTATAATAAAAATTCTCGGTATGTTTATTCAACAATTAAAAGTTCCTTCAAATTTTTTAAATAAATATGATATGGGAAAATGGTAATTAAATAAACAAAAAGATGTAAATAAAGTTGCAAGAAGAAGACGAGAATGAATGAGCAATAGTGAATCATATCATACAATGTCAAAAGGGGGTCAAAACAGAAATTTCAGTCGAGGAATATAAGATATAGATATCGATCGGTTTAGATCCGAACGAAAATTTTTGAGAAAGAGGAGAGAAAAAAAGATAGTGAAAACCCTAAAGAGGATAGAAAGAAAAAAATGAGAGATTTAGGGATGAAGGAGATGAGGGGAGAGATGAGATAATTCTAATTTCTAGATTTACTACCCTTAATATTAAATGACTAAAAAGGTGTATTTATTCAAATTTATATTTACAAAGCATAATTAATAAGGTTAATTTGATAGTAAAATAAACCCCTAATTAATATTTTCTTGATGGGAGTGCCAAGTCAATATTAAAAGGAAGAAGTATTAGGGGTTTCAATATTCATTAATTAATATTCACTAATAATTTGAGAGGCACGAGGAAGAAAACAGGTGACATTAAAAAGACAGAACAAGACTACTCAATGAGATTTTTGAGTTATCCAAGAAACATTTTTTACTGCCTTTAGTAGTACTACTACTTTATCTACTCGGACAGTAGCTTGCTTTAAAATTAAAAGAAAACAAAAAGATTTTCAAATAGATATGTCATCTGTTGCAACATATTCAGATATCTGTTTGAGAAATCCCAACAACTCAGTCATCTGTGACAACAGATGAAAATGTCATTAAATCAGAAATGTCATCTATTATAACAGATATCAATATGTATTTGAAAATTTCCAACACCTCAGTCATCCGTCATAACAGATGCAAATGTCTATTTGATAATTAAATAAGAAATGTCATCTGTTGCAACAGATATTGTTATCTATTTGAAATTCTCCAATAGCTCAATTGTTTGTTGCAACAGATTTCATTGCAATTGATTTAGGATGAATTAGGGATAAAAGAATGAGCTCCTCATTAACTTAATGTTAAGATTAATAATAGTACCTACATCGATCTAGGTGGAATGAGGGATGAATGAATGAGCTCACTGGTTCAATTACAAATCCAATTGAGTTGTTACATTTGTATGGTGTTAGTATTGCGTTCATCCCGACCCGAGTCGTCGATCGATCACTCTGAGTTGAAATGTATTCTCATTAACTTAATGTTAAGATTAATAATAGTACGTACATTGATCTAGGTAGAATTAGGGATGGATGAATGAGCACAAAGGGTCAACTACAACTTCAATTGAGTTTTTTGGCAATTGCATGGTGAAACGGTACTGCATTCCTCTTGACAAGAGTCATCGATCTATCACTCTGAGATGAACTAATTTTTGTTACCTTGTATGTTCAACTAATACCTTAATTGAATAATTTGGGACTAGGGGTGAGTTCTCATAGGGTCAACTACAACTTCAATTGAGTCTTTTGGCAAATGCATGATGAGATGGGACTGCGTTTCTCCCGACAAGAGTCGTCGATAGATCACTCTGAGCCGAATCGATTCTTACTACCTTATATATCCAACTAATACCTTAGTTGATTAATCTAGGACTAGGGGTGAGTTCTCATAATGTCAACTACAATAGATGACAACGCCTATTTGATAATTTACAACAGATGGGTAATCTATTGCAATATATAACTTAATCCATTTGATAATTTATAATAGATGGGTAATCTATTGCAACAGATGACTTAATCTATTTGATAGTTTACAACAGATGTGTAATATGTTGCAACAGATTACATAATCTATTTGAATTGATCCAACAGAAAAGACATCTGTTGCAACAGGTTGAGCACTTGTTTATATATAATTCAATTGAGTTCATATGTTAGACTAATACCTTAATTGAATGTGAGTTCTCATAGGTTCAACTATAACTTTAATTGAGTCTTTTGTCAATTGCATGATGAAACGGTACTGTGTTTTTCCCAACCAGAGTCGGTGATCGATCACTCTGAGCCGAACCAATTCTTACTACCTTATATGTTAGACTAATACCTTAATTGATTAATCTAGGACTAGGGTACTAATACCTTGATTGAATAATCTGGGACTAGGGGTGAGTTCTCATAGGGTAAACTATCGATTAATCTAGGACTAGGGGTGAGTTCTCATAGGGCCAGTCACAACAGATGGCAGCGCCTATTTGATAATTTACAACATATGGGTAATCTGTTGCGACATATGACAATCTATTTGATAATTTACAATAGATAGGAAATCTGTCGCAACAGATGACTTAATCTATTTGATAATTTACATCAGATTCATAATCTGTTGTTACCTAATCTGATTAATAATTTACAATAGATGAGAAATCTGACGCAACATGTTGAACATTTATTTTTTACAATTTTAATTGAGTTCATATGTTAGACTCCTAAATTGATTAATCTAGGACCAGGGGTGAGTTTTCACAGGGTCACCTCCTAGAGTACTCGGTCAACTACAACTTCAATTGTTTTTATATGATTTTAAAAATTACGCATATATTTTATGATTTTAAAAATAATTAAGATCATTTCGGACCAAATTAACATTTTCAAAACTACTTGTCATTCTTTTCCAAAATACAAATCAACCCATACAAAATGTTTCATCATTTTAAATCTTGAGGTCTTGCTCTTTCTCTCTCATTCTCACTCAACAATACAGTACAGACAATAACTACTCAAAAAATTTGCTCAACCCTCCACAACAAATCGCTTTTCTTTGCATTTTCGACCACATAGGAGTTATTTTCGACATCATTCTTGCTTGTATCAGTCGTTTTCTTTGTCTTCATAGGCAACAGAGTTTGAGAAGAGCTCTATAATTGTTTTTTTTCTAAAAAATAAGTGCTTTTAAGTTAATGATGAAAAATAAAACTTTTAGTTGTATTATCTTTGAGAATGGGTTTACAATTTTGAGTTTTGATGGTAAAATCGTAGGAAGACTCAAGAAATCCCTAGTTTCTATCGCAGTGTTCCGTTTACTGTTGTGGTATAGTTGGATATTATTGGTGGTGGTGGTAGTGGTGTTTGTGGTCATCATGGTGGCACCGGTGGTGGCATTGGTTGGTGGTATTTGTGGTGGTGACGGTATTCGTGGTATTTGTTTGTTTGTTGGCATTGGTTGGTGGTGCTGTAGTGGTAGCTATTGGTGTGTTGGTATTCGTGGTTTTTGTAATGTATTTTTTAAAATATATGCATACATCAACTATAATGTAATTTTTATTTTTCTTTGTCTGTAGGTAAAACATGTCTCCCAAAAGAAAAGAAAGTGAAAGTGGATCAACGTCTGACCACTAAAAAAAAGGCTACAGTATAGAGGGATTCAGAGGAGCTTCCTAAATAATCTCAGTCGGGGAAAAGTGAAGCTTAGGAGAGATGTGAAAACAACATTGAGGGAGGTGGACAAGGATTCATAGATGGTGATGAAGAAAATAAAAGTGAGAAAGAGGAGGAATTGGAGAGTTAGAAAGAGAAAAGGGACCACATTATACGGCTTTCCTTGGGCTTTCATGGTAAAATTAATCACTAATTTTACTCATCTATTAATTTATATTGAATATAGTAATTATGATTTTTGTTTTGCTTGCTTCCCGTTTACACTTTTTAGGCTTGGGCATTTGAAGCCATTCCTCCCCTCCGAAAGCAATTAATGGATTACCCGGATGAGGTTTCTCATCCAAGGATATTTAGGTGGTTGGCTGCAAAGAGCAACACCAATATTAAGGAGGCTGATCTCTTTAACCCTCCGGATGATGCAGTACGTCTTCTTCAAGTAAAATAATTCTACTCAAAGATAAGAAAGATATTGAACAGATGTTATATCTGGTGCATGAGATGTTATATCTGTTGCACCAAATGGGACATCTATTGCGACGGGGTATATCTTGCGTCAGATTACCCATCTGTGGCTATGGTTCTCTGAACCCGACTCCTAAAAGATTAACCATCTACTACAAATTATGCAATAGATGTTTAATCTGATAACATATCATTCATCTGTTGCGACGTACAGACCATTTGTTGCATAATAGATTATCCGTCTTGTGCAGCTGTTGTAATAGATGATTGATATTTTCCATCAGATTATCCATGTGTTGCTCTGTTTCTCTGAACCAGACTCAAACGGATTTTAACCATATACTGCAAACTATGCAACATATGGGTCTTTTTTTTAAAATGTAGCCCAACTGTGAAAATTATTATATTATATGATTTAAATGCATCTGTCTTTTTTTCATTTTTGTAGGTTGTGCATCCATGGATCGTACCTACTGAGGAGGAATTAGTGATGACTTCTTATCTTACTCTTGGTTATGTTGATACTATTATAGACCCAACGGTGGAGTTAATAAAGAAGGAATTGGCTGGAGCAACAGCCATAAGAAAAGCAGTTAGGCAAGGCTAGCCTAATGTTGAGGCTCTTTATGACCAACCTTTTACTAAGGCAGATCCGGGTGCTTCTTCTGGTGGAGTTGTTAGTGTTGGTGACAGGCATGCTGATGCTGCTACCAAAGAATAAATGTTTGAAAACACCCCTTTTCGTCCTTACACAGGTCCGTCTCAACCCTCTTCACCCTCGTGTTCTCATTGTGAATACGATGAGTGCAAGGACAGACAGGATAAACTCTTTGAAAAAGTAGAGGCTATCTCTAAAGCTATCGAGAAATTCAAATACAAAAGGTGTGTCATACCATCCAAGAAGGTAAAGGAGCACACACTCCTACAACATTGGTTAGGAGAAAGAAAAGAGCAATTAGAGATGCACTCTCCGCTCAGAAATCAAAAGAAATTGCAATTCCTGCCTCTCCAAAAGCTGTTGAAGTTCAGAGGCCAGTCAAGAAGGTGGACATATACGCGGAACTTGGCACCGAAGAGAAGAGGTATCTGCGACAGGACAAGAATTCCAAGCCAGGTGCACCAAATTACCCCAGGCCTCCCTTTCCCCCCCAAGACTATCAGACTATGACTGATATGCGTATGTTGTACGAGGACAAAGCAAGTTTACTTTTCCTAACCTAGCCCTTCTAATTTACCCCATGAAGAAGAAGATACACAACAAATTTCACATCTGTTGTAACAGCTAGGTATACTGGTGCAACTGGTTGTGGTTCTGTTGCAACTTATTATCTGTTGCATAAGTTGCATTGGATTATTGATTCAGAGAACCCTATGCAACAGATGGACCATCCGTTGAATCTTTACAATTACTAACCTATTTAAAAATTGACTACTTTAAAAATTGACTTCTTATCTCACAGAATGTTGACATAATTCTCTACCTCATAAGGAAAAGGCAATTAACCTACCGGGAAGCTTATGACGTTGCTGATAGGATAATGGACCTCGACTTCTGTAAGAAGCTCAAAGAGAGGTACGATCAACTCAATGGAGAGGCGTCAACCCTTGGAGTGGGACTTGATTTCCTAGTTCCTACGTTGGTCTTGGATGAAGAAGAAACATTAAGATATGTTAGAAAGGACAAGCCAAATCCACACGGCAAGAGATGGACCGAGGTAAAAAGTTTTCTTGTAGTCATTAGCGTGAACGATATGCATTATCGGGCTATTGAGATACTACTCGAGGAGGGAAAGATCGATGTTTATGACTCCAACATACCTCTCATCGACGATTTCGATCTTTTTCTCCTCGTGGAGCCAATGATGGTGATGTTGTCCATCTTTTTGAGGAAGAGTAAACAGATGAATCATTTGCCAAAGGAAGTATTCATGAAAAAATCATGGGATTTTAAAGGTCGAACCAGGGGAATGATCCTTCCAAAAGATGATGCCGCTAAAGCGAGCGGCTCACACGCTCTTGCACACATCGAATGTTTGCTGACCGACACAGAAATAGCCGACCCAATGACTTTTTTGTGCGACAACACTGTGGCAAATCTGCAAGAGGTCTGGGCTTATGGGGTACTAACTATAAGCTTGAAGCTTGTGTATATAGAAGATCCTGTGAAATAAAAAATTTTAATTTCAAGTCACCCTTCATTTTATTACATGTACATGTAGTGGCAATAATTTTTTTCTGATGAAAGTTGAGTTTTTATAATGCAATAGATTAGATTGTCAATCTGTTGCAACAGTGGGAAGACCTGTTTGAATAATCTAATAATCTAATAATCTAAGTCTAATCTATTGCAATAGTGGGAAGACCTGTTTGATAATTTCTATGAATAATCTAATAATCTAAGTCTAATCTGTTGCAACAGTGGGAAGACCTGTTTGATAATTTCCACAGATGACCTAAATTTTACAACATATTCCTAAATCTTTTTTATATTTTCCAACAGTTACTCTTGAATATCCATGTGCTCATCGACAACAAACCAGTAGCAAATACACACACCACCATAAAAATTTCACCAATTAGGCTTCAATATCTATGTGGCCAACAACACCAAACCAGTAGCAATAACGACAACAATGTAGTATCTTCTTGCTCGATTTTGTTTCTCTTCAGAAGCCTTGAATTTGTTCAACAAACCCCAGATTACACGATTTGCTTGTGAAGGGTGTCGTTATCCATATCAATCAAAGTAATCGCATCCACCCAATTTCTATAAAAAAGAGAACACAATTATAAAATAATTACAAGTCAATAATTAATCAATTAATTAAATAAAAAAATATTACCTTAAAATCTTGCAATTTAAAAACCTACGACCCAGATTTTGTTGAGTCCAAGAAGTCTTTAACAGAGCTTCATGACCGCACTTACAATATCGAAAATCTTTATCACAAAATACAATGGAAGATGCGCTCGACATTGTCATGGTCAGTTGGAAAAAATGAAAGTAATAATTTAAGGAATTTGGATAGATAAAAGAAGATGACGATGAATAAGAAGATTTGGAAATTTAGGGTTAAATTTTAGGAGAAAGATGAATATATAAGACAATGGGGGGGGGGATGACCGTTGGGGGCCAAGTGACGGCAAGTTAGCAAAATGTGCCAGGACTGACACTAACACATTTGATACCTATTTTATTTTATGTCTTTAAAATGAACATGTCTACTTGATGCCTATTTTATTTTAGGTGTTTGAACTAAACACCATCGATGGGTTGCGCCTTTTTTATTTCAATTTTCTTTAACCTTTTCAAACGTAGTGACAATTTTTTATGTCCAACAAAAGTTGATTTTTTATAATTCAACAGATTCTCCATCTGTTGTAACAGTTATCCTACCTGTTCTGACATATAGTTTATCTATTGTAATAGGTTGGTCATCTGTTGCATTATCTCAATATTTTTATCTAAAGTCCATCTGTTGCAACAATGGAAAGACATATTTGATAAATTCTAACAGACAACCTACCTGTTGCAACATATGTATAAATCTGTTCGATTATTCCAATAGATGTGTCATCTGTTGCAACAGATAAAGTCCATCTGTTGCAACATATGTCTAAATCTGTTCTTTTTTTTTCAATAGATATGTCATCTGTTGCATTATCTTGATGTTTTTATCTAAAGTCCATTTGTTGCAACAGTGGAAAGACCTGTTTGATAAATTCCAATAGATCACCTACCTGTTGTAATATATGTCTAAATCTGTTCGAATTTTCCAATAGATGTGACATTTGTTGCAACAGATATATTATCTGTTGTAATATTTGAATCTAGTATTCCTTTTCAATTAATAAGTTCAAATTTAAGGAATAAATAAAATTTGTAGACAAAATAAAATAAATCAAAGCCTTCATAAATTAGCTGAAATAAGTCAACAAATAAATGAAATGTAAAAAAATTGTTATGGGTACATATCTATACAAATACACCAACAAAAATTTAAGTATACTGTCAAGGATTGCTTTGACAGGCTCAAGCTATAAAGATCTACTCAGTATGGACAAGTTGTTCTTCATCCAGTGCTATGGAATTCGACTTTGCTCGCTGTGGATCTTCATTATTCTTGCGTACAATTTCTGTGCTTTCTGTTCTCCGTATTTCCATAAAAAGATTAGCATATTGTCAATGCTATTCAGTAGAAGCTTCTTCTACATCCATCTGGAAATCCAAAATTGGTCAATGCTAATCACGGAGATACAACAAAATAGAAAAGAATAACTCATCTCTTCTAGCAAATCAAATAGGTCTTCCTCCCGTTTTAAATTATCCCAAATATATTATATTTTTGTTGCAATAATGAATCAACTGTTGGGACAAATTTCTATATGAGGAAGACCCTGTGTGATAATTTCCAATGGATGAACCACCCGTTGTATCATATGAATCATCTGTTGCAGCAGATAGGTCATCTGCTGGTACAAATAAAAGCTGTATGAAGGGCTATTTGATTTGCTAAAACAGATGAGACATATGTTGTAGTAGATAAAGTATCTGGTGCAATAGGTTATTCAACTATTGCAACAGATGTATATATTTGTTTGATAATTTTCAGCAGATGTGTTATCTGTTGAAACAGATATGTGTCTGTTTGTTTTGTCAGTTGGAAGACATATAATATATTCACCTTCTTTAGCTTGTGCTGCTCTCCTTTGGACATTATACGTTGCTCAGTGCAACACGCAGACAGAGGAATTGCAATTTCGCTTTTTTGGATGCCTGATAATGCCCTGGAAATCACTTTCCTTCTCCTCTTAGCCCTAATATCTAATGGACCGGATGGAAATAAAATCCTCTTTGATGGAATGAGACCCTTCTTAGATGTCAATTCCTTTAGAGAAGCAGTTAATGCATTAATAGCATTAATCACTACATTATGTTTCACCCTGCAGTCTTGACATTTGTATGCAGAACATTCGTTGGGAGAGGCAAAATCTGTATAACCGATATGATCATACTCAAAATGGTTTACTTTAAATACTGTAAGAGAAGCATCATTAGCACCAACAAAAACACCACTACCACCACCAACAGCTCCATTAACAACAACAAGCCCACCCTCCAAAATTATTTTTTCTTGTAATGGTTGTTGCTCCAAACAATTCTATTTTTATTCTGTTGATGACCTTAGGATTCGATAAAGTTTGCACAGATAGTAAAGTAAGAAAAAATGGCATCTTCAACTCTCGATTGGTCGGAACTAGCAATGGATGCAAATTTTAACATAAATCATTACATATATTAGAATGATGATTAGATCATTCAAAAAAAATATTAATTAAAAGAAAAAATTAATTATAATTATACTTACTGCAATCTTCGGGGGGTTGAAGAGATCAAGAAATTTTATATTTTTATGAGTTTTGGCCGACAACCATCTCAAGATTCTTGGACAGGAAACTCCTTCCTGGTAATTCACATGTTGTCTCAAATAAGGAATGGCTTCAAACGCCCAAGCCTATAAAATAACGCCAATAAATCAAAACCATTATTGAGCCAAAAAAATGAATGATATCATAATAGAAGAAAGAAACATTTACCATGAAAGACCATGGGAAGCCATATAAGTTGACTGTCTTTGGCGCTAACAAAGTCAACAAATATTTGACAGTCATTTTGAAGCTTTCATACCCCCATGGATAGTTGTTAAACTCCTCAAGATCCTCAGAGAGCTTTATTAAACGACTTATGTTGTTATTAACATCTCTCGCCTAAATAATATTATGAACAAACCAAACCAAGCACAATGACTGCTTGTGCTTCTTTGAAAGTCCTTGACCCTTCAACGCTTCTATCAAATTTTTATTTTTAAAGCTTGGACCAACAATGGACACTAGATCATCACAGTCACATGACTTGCCTTTTCTTTTTTTGGGTGTGCAGGGTGCTTTTTTTTGGGTTAGAATAGGTATAACTTGAGAAGGAGGATAACATTTTAATCTAGTAACTATGGTAAACTCCTTCCAACCAAAACAAACAGGCATGCCACAGTAATTTATCCACACCTCATCCATCTTATCTTTGTTTTCATACATAAACTTACGCTTGAGAAGTTCATATACCATTTTCATTTGGAAACGAGCATTGTTGTCCTCCGGTAAATCAAGATATTTCTCAAAGTAGCTGTCCCTGAAATAAGCATCCAATTTTTGTTCTCGAAGTAATTTTTTGAAGGCGTCGAAAGATTTTTCCATGGCTGACTTAACCACGAAATTACCCGTTAAATTTGAGGCACCATCGCACTACATTTTCACAGGATAACGATCAATGCTGAAGACTTTGACCATATCTTCGGTGGAAAGGCTATTAGCATCTACATCATCTCTTTTGAAATATTCCTCCTCCCCGTGCTCATCATATTCTGCTCCTGATTAAGATAACGCTTGTAGAGCAAGCTCATAGAGTGGTGAATGTAGTCTAGCTGCTTCACTTGTTCCTTTACTTGGACTTGATTCGGTTTCTATTCTTTTGGAAACCATATTATCTAACATTAACAGGAACATAAAATAATATATTATTGTTGATTAATGTATCATTAAAAAAGGATAACAGTAAATCAAACAAGCAAAATAGTAAAATAACAGTCGCAACAGATCACCGATCTGTTGCACTAGGTAGTATATCTGTTGCAGCATATAACCAAACTGTTGCAGCGGATGAGTAATCTATTGCAATAATATAAAACATGCCACTCATCTTTTAAGACAGATGAATGGTTTGTTCAACAGATCACACAACTATTATGACATCATCTGTTGCAATATATGAGTGATCTATTGGAGCAGTTAAATAATTCGTAGCAATGGCTGAGTAATCTGTTGCGATAATACAAAACATATCACTCATCTGTTGAGAAAGATGAATGGTCTGTGCAACAGGTCAGACATCTGTTGCAACACATGGTGATCTGTTGGAACAGTTATCAACGGTCAATATTGTTTAGATTTCTTCCAACATAGGGTCGTCTATCGCGGTAGATGAATGATCAGTTAGAAAAATCAAGTCTTGGACTTTTTCTGTAGGAAGAGTTGGTAGGATTTTATTCAACAAGAGGTTCATCTGTTTCATCAGATTTAATCTGATGGTTCTTCCATTGCACCAGATAGTTAATTAGTTGCATCAAATTTTTTATCTGAAGCTTAATCTATTGCAACATATGGTAAAGCTATTGCATCAGATCATTAATCTGTTGAATTAGAATTTAATTTGATGGTTCCTCTGGTGCATCAGATGGTTGATCTGTTGCATCATATGATGAATCTGTTGCATCAGATGGTTAATATGTTACACCAGATGGGTAATCTGTCGGAGGAAACAGTAGCACGATTTTGTTAAATAAAAAACAACAATTTCACCATTTTTACCAAGAACAAGAATAAAACAAATCAAACCAAATTGTCCTTTTGTTTTTATAAACACAAACAATAAAAATCAAACTTAAAAAACAAGCAACAAACAATAAAATATCATAATTCACTTCGAAAAAAGAAGAGAAGAGAAGAAATACCAAAAATTAGGGTTTTATTCAGACCGTATTTAAATTAGTGCAACAAATATTGAAATTGTTAACCAATACTATAAGAGAAGTTGGCTCAAGTTCCTCGTTTTCTTCAAAACTAAAAAGGCCATAAATTTTTACCTGTGAAAGAAGAAAAGGACCGATGAAGAATTCAAAGCTGTTGTGGCCGGAGAGCAAGGCTATCACGTTGATTGAAGTAAAAAAGGAACTGGAATCCCAACTATTTGTAGTCAGGTATTGAAGTCGCCGAGGATTGAAATAAGAAATTTGCAGAATAGTTGGTTGGGAGAGAGTTGAGAGAAGCTGTCGAGAGAGAGATGAGAGACAGGTTGATTGAATTGAAGAGGAGAACTCGAAGCCCAACTATTTTTCGTTGGGGGTTGAAGGGAGAAATTTTGTAGAACTGTTGGTTGGGAGAGAGTTGAGAGAAGCTGTCGAGAGAGAGGAAAAAGTGGTTGATTTGGATTGAAGAGGGTGTGGGTTGGGTTGATTTGTATTTTTGAAAAGATTAGAAAGTTTTGAAAATATTAATCAAGTCCATATAACTTGATCAAGTTTCCTAATAATGTTTGACCCTATCTGTTGGTCAATGTCACCAATCCTTCATTCAAAACTTAAAAGACACCTATTCTTCAATTTTCTCAGGTAACTTTTCCTTATTACAATAAATCTCATATTGGTAAAGTAATTACATAAATCTCAGATTAATTAATTAAATCCCCTAATTTTTACTTTCTCTCTCCTTACTCTTAAACATCCAAAAGGCCGCCTTTTGCTCCCTTTTTTCTCTCCAATTACAAATCAGTTTTATCCTCCATTATCAAATCCTTTTTTTCACGTCCAGAATCAAGCAATAATGTACTTAGAGATTACCAATTTGTAAGTTTTCAAACATTAATTGAACTTAATGATTTTCTTCATTAATTTTGTATTTTATTTTATTTTTGAACTTTACCAAATCAGAAATTCTTTTGATGCTTTTTTGGTTTAAAGCATCGGAACGACCCAATTTTGAAGAACCCAATTTCGCAGAGAATCATTCAAAACACCGGAACGACCTGATAACCATGAAGAGATTGAAGGAAGTGGCAAGTTCTAGTTCGAAGAAGTCATCTTCAAAATCGAAAAGTAAGAAGAAGGTTGATGATTCCGGTCGACCACATTTTTCAAGGGTGTAGATTTTATACATTATACATTACTTTATTTAGCACACTTATGTATAATATAAGTTTTACATTTATAGAAGAGGTTGTTTTTGTATTTAGTGGAATTATACAATTAGAATCTAAGAATTTTGTGTAAGGTTACCTTATACATTCTGATAAGTTTATAGATGAATAATGTATAAAGCTATAATATATCAGTCATCATTCACTCTTGAAGTTTTTATTTGAAAATATAAGCTACAATATGTCAGTCATTATACAGTACTTATTTTGAACAACTAATGTATAATATAAGTCTTTTGATATATATTTCAATATGTTATACATTAGAAGTTCTTATTACATATAAGAGGCATTTTATGTTTTATCTGGTATTATACAATTAGAAAGCCTTTTTATTGTATAAGTTTTCATTATACCTTCTGTCAAGCTTATAGGCCATACATGTTTAAGAAGAAAAATTTAGATGTGTAGTATGACATTATACATTACTACAGTTTATTTTTTAAAT
Source organism: Capsicum annuum (assembly GCF_002878395.1). Lineage (NCBI taxonomy): Eukaryota > Viridiplantae > Streptophyta > Magnoliopsida > Solanales > Solanaceae > Capsicum > Capsicum annuum. Next base: position 221,535,160 of record NC_061114.1, on the reverse strand, counting down.
GTATAAGTTGCCCTCATACATGTGCAATTGTTGTGTAATCATGTTATAATTATTGTACGGACTGTTACTTAATCATTTTTTTCAAATCAGGGACTGTGGCGTCTTTGTGGCTGCATATGCTGAAATTTTAAGTGAGGGACTGCAAGTGCATTCATGTGGTTTAGATGCTGAAAGTCAACGTGCACGCTATGCTTCATTATTGTGGCATTACGGAGTAACCAAGAAAAATGAAGGGACCATTAGTGATAATGACGATCCTCCTCGTCCAAGGAATAGTTATCTTCATTCAACTGATGAAAGTGCAATTATTACTTTAGAGTAGCACTTTTTTATATTAGTCTTCATTTGAAACATCTAATTGTTGTTTTAGTAGTTGATGTTAAACAGTTATAATACGTGTTCATTTTGTGGTGTTGAATTTTAATTTATATTTTATGGATGTCCTAAATGTTCTTATACATACTTATCTTTTTGAAGAAATGTATTGCAATGACGTACACCTTATTGTATTGTTACTATATAGTCTGGTGGTTATCACATTTATCATACATTGTATTATATATAACGAATAAACATAAATGACACATTAATGTGTTATTGTATATCTAACACATTGTATTATTATTTCAGTATGTAAAATCTGTGTTAAGTTAATAATACATTGAACATGTGTCTCATACGTGTTAGGGTAATGTATAACATAACATCATACATTTGTTAAAAGTTCATGACTTAATAGAAAATAACGAAAATTTTAACATCATACATATTACTGAAGTACACAACTATATCATACATTTATAATATACTGTTAAGGTATTTTATATTTATTACTTTTTGAATGTTTCCTCCATTAACCGTATGATTGGTGAGCAAATATGAGTCCATAATAACAAAACAATCTTTATCGTACATATGCACTTAAGTATAATATATTATCATACACATATCACACTATAGAATGGTAACCTAGATTTGAATATGTTATAAAGGCAACACAATATTATATATGTAAACTGTATAACAATGTTATGAAAATGGATATACACAGAGGAAAATTAATCAATCCCGAGAATTGTTTCTTCAACTCAATGTAAACCCTCACTCCATTGTCATTCTTTATGATAATTGGAGAAGAATTACCCTCAACAATGTATTTTACTTCTATTTTTATACGAACTTCATTAATATCCAACTCCATCGCGATCGTAGCAATCAATTTCAAGAAAGTTATACTTTTCGAAACAATAATTGCGTCACTTTTATAGGGTTGATATATAATTTTCAACTCCCAAAAGTCCGAATATCGCAACAATATGGGGATGTTCATATTGATTTTTCTGAGAACTGAAGAAAGCAGTAGAAGATGTTTTTTTTTTCACTGAACGCAATTCAGCAAAGAAGAAAGTTTGATGTGATTTTTAACATATTTTTTTAATTTAAATTTCAGTTACTAGATTTAATCATACACCACTAAATGTTGGGCAATTAATGACGTGAATTAAGGAACAGATTGATATTATCAGATTTATCTTTCCTTAAATATAGTTGGGTAATTAATGGCATGAATTAAGTAACAGATTGATATTATCAGATTTATCTTTCTTAAATATAGCCTAATCAGCTTTATCATACATTCCAGCAATATATGAGGGTCGACCAGATGTATGAGTATATTTCTCAAAATCGGGAGAGAGAAAAACTGAAGGACTTTTATGTAATTACTTTCACTTACTGAGGAATTTATGTTGTTTATACTTACTTTAATGGTATCTCACAATTAAATTCATAAATCATATTCCAATCAATAAAGCTCAGTGTATCTAATTCCTGCATTGATACTACAAACGTAGAGAAATTGTTACTAAGTTTGGACTCTATAATCTTTAAATTGTTATATAAAATATCATTCTTAACCTTAACCATAACTAAATGTGGTTATCCTTCTAATTTAATTACTAACAAGTAAAATAAAGTGAAAAGGGAAGTTTGAATAAAGTAATATTCTGTCGTGACACTTAATTACCTTTATCAACATTGAATATCAAATCAACTGCTATCTTTTTCTCTAATCTCTGTCATTAATAATTAATCAGATAATTTATTTGTCAATTCAAGTCTGAAAAGATTTCCAACATAAAAGCAAAGAAATGGACCAACCATTTAAGACTTTGTAAATCTGATTAGGAAATTTCTGTTGAACATAAAACCAACTTGTGGGGCTTGTCTTTGATTTTGTGATTATGAAACTAATAACAAGTCATACATCCATTGCCCCACCTTCAACTAATTTCAATCTCCCTCTCAACTAATTAATAGCAACATCATATTTTTTTCTACAAAATTTACTACGATAATACATTCCGTATAATCTCACAAGTGAAAACAGAGGGATGCATCACGAAAACTTCTCAAATACGGGTCACCCATCCTAGTGTTATTCTCGCCGAGACACACGAGAACTTCACAAATGGTCACCCATCCTTGTGCTACTCTCGCCCAAACAGACCTAACTTCGAAGTTGTGATGAAATTTGGTACGTTGGTGCTGATATGTTCATGGATAATAAATTCAAATTTTTTGCATTAAGTTCATTACATTTTCACACCTACTACTCACGGAAAACTTCTCTTTAATAAAATTAAATTACAAAAATCGTTTTTTGTACATGGTGTTTAGCTCAATAAGTGTATTTAATTGATTTTTAAGGCCGTGATCTTACCTACCATAGTTGATGTTTAGAGTTTTTAATAAATAATGGACTTGTCATTTCATGAATGTTTGAATTTCTATAGTTTGATATTTTCTCTTGGTCAAATTATTACTAATGTGGTTACAGTAGTAATAGCACAAAGTTCCACTTCGAATGAAATTAAAATATCATCCTTATGTAATTGCACAATATTAGAACATGTTTTAATTTGTTTTTCAATAGATTATGGTTGAATTAATTTATTCATATTGTCATGAGACCCATAGCTGAATAAAGAAGGAGGATTGTGATAGGTTAATTTTACGACGAATCATCCATATACACTGGTCCATGCTCATCTATAGGCACATGTTACATTAGTACCTTGGTGAGCTTAATTGAAATGACATTAACAATAAAAATTCATATAATCGAACCAAATTTGTTTGGAATTGAAGTTTGATTAGCTTTATTGACGCTGTTGTTGTGTGTCTTTAATAGAAATTCGAATATTCTTATATAAAAAAATTGATCTTTCTTTACTACCTGTGTACATCTATTTAGTAGAATGAAGAGGCATGCACAAATGTTTGTTACTAGGCACAACGTGCACACATGTAACCCATAATTCATGCATTTGCATGGTGAAACACCTACCTATGGACAAATTATCTTATTGTATTGACCCTTTTTTATTTAATTGCTCAATCATTATTAATTTAAAAAAGACAATGCATGTATTGGAATTCTATAATAGGCAATATTTGACAATGCATGTATTGGACTTCGATACAATACTACTACAACATAACATACCGAGTAAAATCTCACATGTTGAATATGAAGAGAATAAAGTGTATATAGATTTTACTCTTACCTCATGAAGGTAGATACACCTTTTCTGAAAGATTCTTAGCTCAAGTGAGACAAATCAAAATAGTTATGAAAAGAGAAAACAACAGTGAAGAAAATATTTAAGTAATAAAATGCAGAACATTCCAAAAAAGAATAATACGAAAATAATAAACATATTGCAAAGCTTGTATACAGTCAATCCGCAGCATGTATAATGTGTGATGTGGTTGGCATTGGAAAAGAAAAACAATGAGTAGGAAAGCCAACAACTTAGAGACAAATACCTAAGGACATCAATCTAATCTTTGTTGACAAAAATACGGTAGAACCAATTAACAAATAGTCCATAAATTAAATATATTTACACTGTGAAGTTAAATACAAATATTAATTCAATATATTAGTATACTTTTGTTATATATATATATAGGTCAAAGTACTAAGGCATTATCTTCCGTCAATTGCGCCAAAAAAGTCCTTACCTGATAACCCTTCTTTGTTGACATTCCCATATGCTTTTGCTCCCTAAAGAAATAATTTCCACCAATCCAGAAAAACAACCCACGATACATTATCTATTTTGAATTTTATGTGTGTGTGAGTTGTGCCCCATTTTGTATTTGACAAGTACTAATAACAAGAATAAGAATTGAATTACGATAGATTAGCATTTGAGGATTGAAAAACAAGTTATAACCTTTTTAAAAATTGTACTCAAAGGTAACTTTCAATTCTAAGTATCATCCTATATATGTCAACTTAATTTCAAATGCATGTAACAAGTTAATTTTCAACAGAGACAATTATAAATGTATTTACTCACTGAACTCAAATTATAGAATCCAAGCAATAACGTGATAGCAACACTAACTAATATGAAGAGAATAATAGAATAAGAAGGTACTCAAAAGATGTCGAGGATGAGATACTAAAACATAAAAGGTAAGAGAGATACTCCCTCCATTCCACAATAAGTTGGAATTTGACACACATGTTTAGAAAAAAAATAAAGACATAAATTTCTCATGTTTTTTCATTTTTTATCCTTTTCAAATGAGAAGATATAAAATACTCCTTCAATTAATGAAGGAAGTATTTCTAACTGCTAAGCTACTAGAAAATACTTAAAAGTTGTTAAGCTTTTAATTAAAGAAGTACTTAAAAGCTGCTAACATAAAGTACTCCTTCAATTAATGGGGTACACAAGAAAGCTGCTAAGATGCTAATATAAAGTCCTTGAAACTCGACTAAAATTTTAATTAATGGAGGGTAAATTTAAAAAAATTCCAACATGTATCTTGAATTATGAATAATTCAATTATTTTGAACACTAAAAAAATACTCCAACAATTCACTTATTGTGGAACGGAGGGAGTAATGGTGGGATATGTTATCCCTCCATGCATATGGGATAACTTATCCCATCACTATGATGTAAATGGTGGGATGAGTTATCCCGGCATTGACTAATAATACCTCCAACCAAACATGGAGTAAAATGATCCTTCATTTTTGTAACACGCCCGTGTTTTTCCTAGCTTAAAATTCGTTTCTAGAATGTCAAGAGTGTTCTTCAAAAATGAATAACCTTTATTTCATACGAAATTTTTCAGATTTATACCTTCCATTGTGTGGAAAATTGAATAAGCTTTACATCGATATCTAATTCGCCCAAATCCGACACTCGGAGAAAAAGTTAGAGCATTTTTAGTAATGCAGTGTCCCACCTGGGCACTCACCACGTCGCGGTGGATGACAAAATGGCAATCGTCACATTTCAGTGGACCTCCGCGATATTAGCGTATCGCGGAGAGGTCCAATTTCTCAATTGTCAATTTTCAGTGGTGCAACGCGATAGCGCCGCATCGCGCCAGAGTGCAAATTCGCACTCGTCCTTTTCCAGTAGCTTAACACGATTTCACCGCGTCACGGTGAAGGTATAATTGCCGTACTCGTGATTCATAACTCGAATTCTTGTGTCATGACTTTAATCCTAAGAATGTGAAGTTCTTATTAGGTGAATAATGTTCATAGAAGTCACTTAGATCCAAGTGGAGCTAAGAACATTAAATTCATTCAAAGTTTGGTGTCCAATTCTACAAGGGTCAACTTTGAAAGTGTATAACTTTTGATGTACGTAGAATCTTCCATCCCAATACCCACTAAATTGTAGGTAATTGAATTATCTTTCCAACGATACTAATTTTTCCTAAAACCAATACCTGAGCGAAAGTTATAGCCATTTTAGTGTGAGGCAGTAAGCTGCCGCGATGGTACCGCGTCGCGGCAAAGGGCAAAATCGGGATGCGGGTGACGAATTTCTGCTTTAAATTAATGAGGGGCAATGGGGCCTTTTCTCCCTCAACCCAGGTCATAATATAGCAATGTATAGCCGTCATTGGGGTATTATTTTACCCCCATTATGCTACTTTACTCCTAAGAATAAACCCTAATCAATTCTCTTCAAGATTCATCCATTCTATCACCTTTTATTCAAGAAAACAATAAAAAATTAAGCTTTCTATTCCAAGAAGTTCAAGAAAATCATTCAATAACATTCCCAAGGACATCAATTTGAGTTATCTTCTTCAAGAAACAATATTCAAGAACACAAAAAGGAATGCAAGCCAAACTTACTCATCAATTCTCTCTCTCTCAAAAGAAAACCCTAAAACTCTAGCTTATTCTTCAAGAATTCCAATTTTTCCTCATCAATTCTCCAAGATAGTGAATTTCCAATTCAAGAACTCCAAGAACTCATCTTCAAAAGTGTCACGCCCCAAAATCCCATCGGGCCGGACTGGCACCCGAAGCCGAGAAGACCTGGGAGAACCCGTTCAGATACCTGTACTTTCACTTACATGTCACCAAAAATTTGGACAGCACTTCGTTGCATATAGAAGGGTCTAATTACCTGTATCAGCACAAAACGCACAAATATATATATATATAATACTTGGCCGTCGGGGCCACCACATATACAAATATAACATCACTATATAAACTTCCGTGACTTTACCCTTCCTTATGTCTACAAAGCCTCTAGGATATACATGACATAACTAGGGTCGGGACAAACCCCCGCCCACACATGACTCCTGTACAATAACAAAACATAAGGGACAGACTCGGAAAGCTCTGAAGTAAACTGGAGCTCACCAACAATAGCTGTATGATCTGGCTCCTATCTATGCTGTGAATGAGCTGAAGCACCTGTGCCTGCAGCATGAAATGCAGGTCCCCCATGAGGGACGTCAGTACGAAATATGTACTGAGTATGTAAAGCTGTAAATAATCATATGTGATATGGAAGATCAAGAAAATCAGACGCAAGTGAATAAATCATAATAGAAGTGAACCACACTTCATAAACACTTTTAGGATCATGTACATTATCATTAATCTGAATTGGGTTCTTGAATTCAAACACATTTGTGGAACGGTATACATTCGTTCATTTTATTCTTTACAATTATCATTCGCCATTACCTCCTCCTCCCGAACCTCCAACCACCTAACAATAATCAATACAGTACCGTACTGTGACCATTAGGCTGCCCCCAGTACATATCAACTGTAATCATATCAAATATCGGGATCGGCCCATGCTAGGCTTAAGCCCCTGAGCTACCACCCACACGTATATCAAGTAACACACATAAGAGATCTTTCCAATAACTTAGTTCAAAAGCTTTTGAGATTATTACATTAGTGTTCATGCCAATATAGTACCGTTGGAATAATGATACATCAATAGGAACCAAGTAATAGACTTTCTATACAATAACGATGTAATAAAGACTCATTGGTACATCAACAATGTGTTTCGGAATCATCAATATCACAACAATGAAATAGGAGCCTTTTGGTATATCAATGAAACATTTTGACACTTTATAGAATGGAAACAACTTCGTTGGTAATGTAGAACAATACATGTTTTTGGACAACCTCGGAATCTTACTTGATGGAACATTGGTGTTTTCATGCCAAAGAACATCGTTAGAGTATGCTTTACATACCTCGTTGTAGATTCGGATACCAATTCAACACAACTTCCCGCCTTTACAAATCACTTATCTACAATGAAATGTTTGGCATCTAGTATTAGCAACCCAACACCACAATTCTTTTCCATAATTCCATACAACCAATATTTGCAAAGCATTCCAAAAACCAACTTGAACAATAGGTTTACGTGTATATATATATATATAATCATCATTTCAATACCACATCATCACACCAAATCCCTTCACAACTCAACATAATCCAACCATGCACTAGAATAATCCAACATCATTTTCAATCATCTTTCAACAACAATCAAATAACATACTTCTTATGCTCACATGCATATATATATACATATCCATATAAATAACACCAACATAATTTACATCCTTACCATAAAATGGCCCTTTTGATTTCAAAGTCCTGTTGGCACAAATAAGGGGTGCTTCTCGAAGCCCTCGAGACGGTGAACACAACTACGGAATCAATTTGGATTTTCTACGGTTGAATCACAAGATAATTGGAGTTGAACTTAGGCTAGGGTTTCTTATTCTTCAATAATTTGGATGATAAATGATGGATATGAGGCTAATTATATGTATATAATGACCAATTTTCGTCCATGAGGTGATGGAAAATGACCATATTGCCCTTAAAATTTAAGTAAATCCGAATCTGTCCATGGTGGACTGTTTTGATAGGCTAAAGTAAATCGACCACAACTCTTTGCCCGATAATGGATTTGGGTGAAACCAATTGCATTAGAAAGAAGACTCTCAGGGCTTCTCATCGATATATAGCAGCTCACACAGTTCATTTTTTACAAGGAGTTATGATCGTTTAAAGTCGACCCAAAAATCTGTTTGGCTGCAGTACTTTTGTGTGCAGAAAATTTCTGCACATTTACTGTTCATTGCGTCCACCGTTTTCAAGTTTCGAACATGATCGCTTATATCCGATACTCATTTGTTTTCAGAAATCTTTATATCGTTGGAAAGCTAACTCGATAAATTTCGTATAGAAACTTCGACGAGCAAATTCCGGTATAAATAAAGTCGATTCCTATACACATATAATCAAACTATACACTTGAAACCATCTCAAAATAATCAATACTCATACTTAAACTCATATATACCTAACTTATAATCAATACATATACTCCAACACATATAACCATGGCTAGTGCACATAATTAAGTACGGGGTGTTACAAAAAGCATCATAGGAATCCAAGATTCAAGCTTTCTAATCTAAGATCATCAATTAAGATATGTGGGGTTTGAGCAAGGACAATCCTTTCATCCTTGTGCCTAAAACTTATTTTAAATTACAAGTTACTGAATTTTTATGTGATTTTCCATGAAATTGAAGTTAGGATTTATACCCAATTTTTATTGTTTGAAGATTTTGAGATTTCAAGTGATTGAATGTTGAATTACATGACTATTTTCATATATTTATGCATGTAATGCGATTTTTCAGATTTTCCAATTGAGTTTTAAGCATGATATTGTGATTCTTGATTTTATTATCTTGATATTATTCATGATTTTCAAGAAGCATATTAAGTATGATGTTTTGCTATGATTTTACATGAGTTTGAAGCATAGGGTTATTAAGCCCAAATTAAAGATTGTTATTTCAAGATTGTTGTGTTATAAGCATCCTAAGATAAGATCATTCTCAGATATTTGATAAAGCTTTGACCTTTTGGTCCTAAGATGAGATAAAGAATCCACTTTATTCATATGGTATTGTATTTCTTTCAGACTCCATCATTTTTTGCTTCCGCGCAGTAAAATAAGTCATTTATTATATGTTTAATCAGTTGCTTATTAGTATGTCAGTTCATGAATTAGCTTGGGATCACTCATGGTCCTAAGCACCGTGTGATGTCTCGGTATAAATTTTCGAGGCGTTACAATTTTATTCCGGATTACTTATCCCTTATACCTCACACCAAACGACGCTTTATTGTCTAACCCCAATCCTATGTAGCAAACTAAGCCTAGATCCACATAAAACTCTACATTCTAGTCAGCCCAATAATTCCAACAGCATTATTAGCTTCATTCACCACTTCTAATCTATAGACTTGTACAAAGTCTGTTTGATTCACAATACCTACCAAGTTAATTGGTAGGCAACAGCAGTAAGTTTGTGTTTATATTTCTTATATAGAATTGAAGTACCTGTGATCATGAATCATATTAATTCTTGTTCTACCAAATATATTTGATGGGGTGACATTGGGTAATACACTTTAATTTAAAAGTGTTTATTATTAAATAAAAAAAAGATTATTTTAGAAAATTAAGGTATTATTTTTAGAAAATTAAGGTATTCAACCAACATTTGGAAGAAGAAAAAACAAAAAGTGATTCTAAACAGTAACATATGCAGTGGTGTTGGAAAGAAAGCTAAAACTTCTAAATTCTCCAACAAAGTGGAAGCATAAGCCAAAGATTACTTATTTTTTTAGGTTAAGCTTATCTTTACGAAAAAAATTACATTTTTTTAAATGTATCCTCCTGTAATTTGAATATTGTTATATATTTAAATCATAATAATAATAAACGTTATAGTCTTTTTAATGATATAGTACTTTTTATAATATTATTGCTTCGATTTCAACTCTTTTTAAGTTAAGAATTTCAATGTATTTTTTTTGTCTTATTATTTCCATTCCAATTCATCTAAATTAAATTTTAATTGTAGTCTTTGTAATTATTATTTAGACTCAATAATCATGTGTCTTTTTCATAGAACGACACCAAAAAAAGTTTTTTTCGAAAAAAAAAAAATAGTCAAAAGCAAAGTACTGATAGATGTGCTTGTCAAGTAATTTTGCCAAACACAATTTGGTGTTTTTATAAAGTACTTTACAAAAAATGTATTGTGATTTAACCCTTCACCAGATAAATAAATTTGAAAATTTTGACCAAATATTGTCTCTTCATTTGATCGTTATGAGTAGATCAATCAAAAATAATACATGTTGCACAACCATGTGCTTCAATAGTACCTCAAATGGCTTATAATAGCACCTATTATAACTATAAATGCCTATGTTTTTATTGTTATCATTAATACTTATTACTCCATTGTATTAACATGTCTCAATTATTTTGTTTAATGACTTAATGAAAACGATGTGGAATGTTAAAGATAAATTTTGAGTTAAAGGTGTGTAGTGAGGCAGAAATGCAAATAGCCATAAATTTTCATTTTTATTTGTGTTTTGTCGATAATTATATTCTTATTTATTCTTTTAATCTCAATTTAATATTTTTCTTGAAATGAAACTACATGTTTATAGACTATGTATAAAGTAATATAGACTAAGTCACAATAATTAACAATTCAAAATATTTTAAAAGATATATAAAAAATCAGGATTAAAAAAAACTCATTTACCTCTCTAAATTGCATTGCATAAAGTGGGTATTTAGAGTATGGTATTAGAGTATGGTTAAGGGTGGAAAGAAGTATTTAAATCTATTATTTTAGACGGTTTATTTTTAGTAATTATGATAATTAAAAATGACTGAAGTATTTAGTTAAGAATCTTGAAATTAAAGAATGAGTCACCAAAATTCCTTAAGCATTATTTATCAGCTAATTGGTCACTTTATTTAATACCATTTATTTATTTTCATTTTAGGCTTTTTGATTTCATCAATAGTGTATTATCATCTATACAAAGATATGATTGAGATTTTTTCACTCTTAATTAGAAGTCTCAAGTTTGAATTTCGAAAATCAAAATTTTTTTTTTGTTAAGAGTGTCTCCAGTGGCGAAGCCAAAACTTTCACTAAGGGGTTCATAATCGAAAGAAATAAGCACATGAATTGTCCAAAGAGAGTTCAACTTTGACTATATATATATAAATTAATTTTAGCCATGTGTAAACAGTATAATTTTTCGCCGAAGGAGGTTCGGATAATACAGGAATCAGAATTTAATTAACTTTCAATGCGAATACCATACCCCTCAAGGTAGAAAACCAAAAGGAAGAAGAAGCAATATTGTACTGTTGCCTTTGGAACTAAACAGCAAAATGTGCCCCTTTGTCCTAACCTCTTTGGCATTCTTCACTCAATCTCTTATTCTTTTTAAGTGATCACAAAGCCCACTCTCGCTTTAATTTTTGTCTTTTACATTTCTTTTGACCAAGATTACACACTTCTCAGTGGTATTATAGATTCTAAAATCAAATAGGCATCGGATGATGAAATTATATACTACTATATACTATATTATATAGTAATAAAATGAGTATCAACTTGTGAACTGCGATGGTTTTTTCTCTTTTGGAGTTAATGTACACGTCAGTTGATTCCACTAACGATTGAGATTCTCTATCTCGCAGTTATCTGACTTTTGACTTCTACAATTTATTCATATGCTCCTACTTCCTAGCTTTAACTATTAGCGGAGTCGAAATTTTTCATTAAAGAAAGTCGAAATATAAAAAATACAGAAATCAAGAAAATTCAAAAAAAAATAAAATATTGTTTTTGGTTTTTGATCATTTCTACCAATAAATGAATGTGGAGTCCGTTCTGAATGTTTTTTGATTATATCTCGATTGTTCAACTCGGTACCGGTACAAAAATGGCTACAATTAGGGCTGTGCAAAAAATAAACTGACCGATAAATCGAATCGATAAAAATGTTATTGGGTTATTGGTATTAGGTTATTGGGTTAATGATTTTTTATTGGTTTTATAAAAAAATTTATTGGGTAAACGGTTCAGTATTGGTTTTAGCTTAACCGATAACCCAATAAGGATACACTAAGTTATTTTTATTCCTACTTATGTTATATATTTAAATCTCTCTCTCTTTATCTCTCTTTCTCTCTCTATATATATATAGAGAGATATGTGCATATATATAGAGATATGTATATGTATATAGATTATATGCACTACTAATTCATAATTCAGTGATTCACAAAGTATTAACCTATTCAGGATAACAAAGGCACAATATAAAGTTCGGCTATTATCGTAATAAAAAGCTTAAAGCATTTATAGCTTCCAACAATTAGGATTCAATTTTTTTCCTAACTAACATTCAGTTCAAGTTTGAAGATTCTTGTAAACTAAAATGCATTGCGTAGGTTTTGGTGATAATTAAAATTTTATTTTTTTATGTTAGTTGTTACTATTTCTATTTTATAAGTATTCTTATTGGTTAAACCGAAAACTGAACCGTTAAGGACCAAAAATCGATAAACCGAAACCCATAAGAAAATATCTTATTGGTTGGTTATTGATTTTACATATTTAACTGAAAACCGATAAATCGAACCAATAACACGTAAAATCGAACCGAACCGACCGATGCACATCCCTAGCTACAATAAAACAGTTTGGTAATGAGATGAATTTACCTATGAATTTTATTTTTTTCTCTTTGTCTACACAGTATAATTTTCTAATAAAGAGATCTCAATTGATTCGCCTTGAACAAGAATAGTTGTGCTCCCATATATATATATATATATATATTCGATTAGTATAGTATGTCTCAAATTTTTAAAAAGAGGAATTTTTTGTAAGTTGAGTAACCATAAAAATAGTTTATGTTTATGAATCTACAACACTTTGGAGCAATGAGAGTATTTAGTCAAGTTAATGTATGTAAAATATATGCCTCGAATATAGACCTCACACTTAATTACCATTTCACTTAAATTTGTTAATTATTAAAGTTAATTGTTTAGCCAAATATAAACATTTTTCAAAATTAAGTGGGTCCAAATAGATTGACTTACATACAGATCATCCAAATTAATGGTTCATTGAAATACAAATTAAACAGGCAAAATTGGCACACAGTTGTTGATGTGCACTCAAGAACAAAGTCATCTAATTAGCTTTAGTCACAAACAAAACCTTTCATGTTAATGATTTCTAATAGCACCCACATCATGTTTTTTGCTCACGTTAAAAGTCTTTACCTATGCAACACACAATGTGTGAATGGATCAAAAATTCTTTGTTTTGCTCTTATAATATAAATAGTTGTCATTAGCAACTTTTTGAGATGTAGGCTGTAAATTGACGTGAGGCTCCCAAAGGCGGAGCTAGAGTGTTGATTATGGGTTCAGTCAAACTTAATAATTTATCTAAATTTTATATTTATCTTTTAAGTGTATGAAATATGTATCTTTTTTTTTCTTCTTATAATCGTGATATCTTGGTCAATTTTTACATACTTAGACTAAATTTACGGGATACCTATCACCGCCCACTAGAAGCAGATACCATGAAATATGTATCTATTATGTTTTAGTTTATTTTTCTTACTTTTTTTTTTTGAATTACTCTGTTTTAAAAAGAATGTACAATTCTTTAATTTTAGTTTTTCACGTGACATACTAAGACCACAAGGTTTAAAAATTTTCTTAATTCTTTACTAAGTTCAAACTTCGTTTCAAGTCAAAACAATATAAATAAATTAAAACATACTTTCAAAAAGTATTTAAAACTCAATAAGTCAAAAAGATTATAATTTAAAATTCTAGCTCTGCGTAAACGAAAACTCCTACTCAAGAGTAATAATGAGGTACATGCGCGATTGTAATTGTCCATCCAATTGTAGGAAGCCTGCATTGATTTCAGCCTAATGTACTCATTTTGCATTGTCATCATTAATCAACGTCACATGGTTAGCTAAGTCAACCTAATTCAATTATGTCCAACAGTAGGTTCATTACATAAGCTTCTTAAACGACATAAATTCTCATTAATTTTTTCATTTGTTAGTGCAAGCAATTGACAGCCAAAATATTTGGACAAGAAATGATTAAGATTCCTTCGTATTTAATCAGATTTAAAGTAATTTTATTGCTTAAACGGATTTACTTAAGCATATAAAGAAATTTTACAAGACGAGCATCGAATTGGAATGAAATTTATGGTTAAAATTGGTTGAGTTTAATGCTTCTATTTTCTTTCTTAAAATCAAATGTCACTTCATTAAAAGTGGTTGGATGTATCACTATTCAGTTTAAGTAATCTTTCGAGTAAAATAACCAAAAAAAAAAAAAACATAGTGACTTTTCTAATGTAAAAAAAGAAGAAGAGACTTTATTTACATATTTACAATAATTGAGTGACCATTTAAATAATAAAATCAATCTTGAATCCAAACTTTAAAAATAAAAAATTTCTTGATTGGAAGTGTTTTAATTTACACCTTAGTGAATCTACTCGACACGATGTCAAGTTACTTGTGCTAGCAAGCAAGCTTTGAACACCAAATGTTTGGGGAAATGATCAAGCATACACATTAGATTAACAAGTTCAAAAGGTAAGAATGTAAATGAGCGATACTTGCTGTGTTATGCATGAATTAAAATTGAAAATAATCTAAATGTTCAATGTATATGTTGATGAAATGATTCACTGATAAATAATGAATTAATAACTAGGGTCTCTATGAATTCTTTTGATTTTTTTTGTATGAATAGAAATGTGAGGATTGCTCAGTTGGTTGAGGCCTCCCGCCTTCCTATTTAACTCCCCTTTCAACCCTCCCCCGCCCACCCCCACCCAAACCAATGCAAAACCCTCACACACAAAAAGATTTAATTGACTCTGAATTTCCTATAAAATTTGATTGTGGTAAAAATATAAAGTAAAATGCTACTCATAAATATCATATTCTTATAGTATAGCATTATACAAGTTTGAGAGGGTGCCAAAAAGGAGCCAACCCGGCGCGATGGGCGCATGGATTATACAAATAGAAAGACCTAACCACTTTGATTCCTATTGCAAATTTGTCAACAAAATATACTAGTATATCTAGTTGGTACATATCTTATTCAATTGACAAATTAATCACCCAAATGGGAAACAAATAAGATTGTTGCTTCGTGGGCATATGGGGTCCCTTGTTGTATTAACAGCCAAAAAATCAAAATAGTCACACAAAAAAATATTGTGCAAAGACTATTGATAAATATATTGATATCATTACTGGGTCAATTTTATTGAGTTTATCAAATCAATAAGCAGAATTGTAGCTCGATTCTTTCGTATGAAATTGTAAGCTTTGGCCAAACATCATTAATGTCTTTTAGAAGATTAAGGATGTCATTCATGAAAATAGAGACTACTTAGCTTCTAAGCTCTCCTTTTTTCCATACAAGTACCAAAAAGATGTTTGGTCTTTGGATATTTGTCAGCATCATTTTAGCTTTTACATCAATTTCTCTACTTATACGTTAGCAAAATGGAATAGAACTTGAAGCTACTCTCCCTAATTATCCCTATTTACTGTATAAACAATCAAATGTTCGTGTCACAAACTTTTAATATCTATCTATGAAGATACATATAGAAATTGAAATTATACTCGTGTTTGGTTGGAAAAGAGTTATCCCGGGATAATTAATCTTGGGATTAGTTATGCCAGGGTAACCCGGGATTAGTTATCCCACCATGTATATGGGATAACTTATTCCATCACTATAGTGTAAATAGTAGGATATATAATCCCGACTATAACTAATATTTCAAACCAAACCTAAAATAAAATAATACTTCATTTTATCCGGGGACTATTTATCCCTATACCTTAAACCAAATGACCAATCAATTTGATCCGATTTGAAGGCTAAAATTTACTAAGGGTGAGGTGGGGTTGGGTCGGCTGAATGACAAAATCACAAATTTCGTTATGGGTGTTCAAAATTTAATATATATATGTGAAAAATAATCTTTTATCTATATGCTTCGTATAATTCTTCATATACATAATATCTTTTTTCGAAGAACAACATTCAATAATTGACCACCCTAAATTATACGTGGCTTCGTCACTGAAGTGGGTTGGGGTGCAAGAAAAATCATCTTTTGACCTTTATATTTCGTATAATTCTTTATATAAAATATAATATAATTTTTTTGACAAAATTTTTTCAATAAATCACCTTAAACTATATGTGGCTACGCCACCAAAGGGGGGTCCAGTGAAAAGGTCATGTGGGTGGTGGGGGGTCATGAGAATAGATGAAAGAAAAATGGGATAAAAAAACAAAGATAGAAGAAGGCGTTTCACTGTCAATTCGGGTAACGATTATAACTCATCGGCTGCTCCACTTCAATTTTCCTTTACTCTTCAAATTCATTTCCCACATTCCTATTTTTTTATGATTTTGTTTCATTTTACTTGAATTATGTTAACTTGATATTAAAAAAAAAAAACAAAAATTATGAAAGGTTTATTTTACTAAAATAACATTATTGATTAAATACAAAAAAGTAAAATAAATAAATTAAAATCAGAGTAGCATATTTAGATAGATTCACATAAATTTAAAAAGTCAGTATATTCCTGTGTTTTTATTTTTTTTTTAATATTGACATGATATCATGATAATAAATTTTATGATCATTAAATTCATAAATTTTAAATTTTAAATTTTGAATCATTAAATTCATAAATTTTAAATTTTGAATTCATTTTTCTAAATCAGGAGATTTAAATAAGACAAAAAAAATCTTTGTGGCATCATATTTGTAGGTTCATTAACCCATTTCGAGAGCAATGAGTTGTATAGATTTACTATTGAAGATTTTCTCAGATTTGTATACTTAATTAAATATAACCAAATTACCAAAATTACGAAGGAAAAGCAAAGATGGAAAAAAAGAAAAGGAAAAAGTGAGAAAAGCAGTATGTTTTGCACACCAACCAGCCAATAAAAGCGTAAGGTGAAAAAAGACAAAAAGAAAAAGGCCTAAATTAACACACATACATTTTTCCCTCCTTTCATACCTCTATTTGTACACCAACTTGGCCCCTTAGACATTTCACCCCACCCAATGCACACTTTCTTACTACCCAACATTTTTACTCTAAATGACTATTTTACCCTCATATTTGGCTACTAGTTTGACACTTTTACCCCTCATATTTGGCCACTACTAGTAGGTAATATGTTATTACAATTTAAAATTAATATTCAAAATTTTTAATCCACTTCATTCACGATAGACTACGTTGTTGTATTCAGAGACGGAGCCAGCCTTCGAAATGGAGGTTTATCCTCATCCTCTTTCATTGAAAATTATATTATTTATAAATTACTAAAATTAATAGTTAATGAGTTATGTGTCGCTTTAGTATGTAAAGAAGAGAAATGTATATCACAATTCAGAAGAGATATTGAGTTAATAATTTAATGCTACTAGAACAACATTCACGAAGGCAACCCGATGCACTAAAGCTCCCACCGAGAAAGAGCCTCATCACAAGGGTGTATTGTACGCAGTCTTACCTCGCCTTTTCATTAGAGGCTGTTTCCAAGGCTTTAATCCATAATCTTCTGATCACATGACAACAATTTTACCAGAACAACAATCGATGTATGAATATCTACTTGATAAAATAAATCAACGCTTTAAAGTGTAGTTGAACTAAACATTTTTCTTGATAAGCTAAGAATTCAAACTTAGACATCACCAATTTTTTTGTGACTAATAAACACATGATGTTTTATGTATCAAGTTGTTCGACTGTCCTTTTTAATGATCAATTTTCTTTTCGACCACGATATATGACGCCAGATAGAGGTGCCATCGACCTAATGACTGCAGCGCAACGTACATTCATAAACTCGATGGTCTACAAAATTCTCCACTTCACACTAAGCATCTCATTCTGGCATCTTCATCAATCAAATTTCGTTTCTTCTTCATTATTTAGGTTTTATTTTCCGATTATTTTACATTTCTAACTTTAGACGAAAAATAAAAGATAAATATCCTAAAGGGTATATTTGTCTTTACAAAAAGTAATTAGCATAATAAATCTAGGGAATGATGAGTAGATTAGGAGTGCCCCTAGAAATTCCAAAAAACTTTACATATTATACGCTTATATAAACGCAAAAGCATGGAAATGTTTTGCTTCTTCATAACGGCATGCCCTTCCCCCCACCAACCCCGCACCCCACCTTCTTCTCCTTCCTTTTTCAGTGACACCAACTATCAAACACCTTCTCTGCATTCTTGCAAACACTTCATTTCACACTTAACCTGAAGCCCTTTCTGCTCAATTCTCATTTGGCTATTTCCATAAAATGGAGAAGAAACAAGGGTTCTTTTCTACACTGAAAGACGAAGTTGTTCGGGGTTTATCACCGGGTAAATCAAGAGGAAGAAGTTCATCACCATCCGGGTCGGGTTCGGGTTTACTCCGGCGAAGAAAAGGAAGTCACGCACCGCCACCGGAAGTGTACATTTCAAGATCAGGGAGTTTAAGGCCATGTGTGGAAACATTGTCGCCATTAATGGAGGGTCCGGATCCAAACGGGTCGGAAATTGGGGATTCTAAGTCGGATAGGTGGTGGATGAAAGGTCAGATTTGTCGTGCCCCGTCGGTTTCAACTTCTGGGTCGGGTTTACAACGGTCGGATCTGAGGTTGCTTCTTGGTGTCTTGGGTGCGCCGCTTGCTCCTGTGCATGTTAGCAATAGTGAGCCTTTGCCTCATCTCAGCATCAAAGACACTCCCATTGTAAGTATCTCGACACCCCTGCATCGGAAAATTACACTGTGTAGCTCGGTAAAAATGTTTTTTTTTTTTATGTATATATATTACATACTAACACCCTTTCGACGGAAAATTACAGTTAGCTAGGTAAAAATATATTCTTTATGTATATTTACATATTAGCACTCTTTTGTTGGAAAGTTACACTGTAGCTAGGTGGTACGGTAGTATTTTTTTACAGTGGGTAGCTAGGTAAAAATATATATTTTTTTTAATGTATAGTATATATCAACACCTTTTTTCAACCTTAATGAAAATTCTGGCTCATTAGTTTCAGTTGTAAAGGTAACAAATTTTTGGAATTAAAGGCAACTGTTTTGTGTTTCTATTTCTTGTGTGAGAGATGTGACAAAGGTGGTATTGTTTTTTGGTGTAGTTTGTAATTTATTTGGTTTAATTCCAACAAATTGTTGCTTTCAGTTCTTTTCTATATTAAGTATGTTTTTTTTTGGACTTCAATAAATTATTAACTGTATGAAATAGAGACTTTCGGTGTATACCTTCTGTCGTTTTGCTTTTACCAATTTTGGATGTTTTGGCTTCTGTTTGAATGCATGATAAGAAAATTGGTTGTGCCATGTTTTTTGGCAGAGTCTATATGTGGATATAAATTTATTTAGATAGAGTAGGAAGGGGAAGTTGAGATTATTGGATAAATATTTTGCTGCCTTCACATTTTAGGTCCAAAATCAAGAATGGGCTCCATTTTGAGGGTTTTTTAATCTGTATTTTTCTTATAAAGTTTCAATTTTTGTGTTTTGGTGTGGGGTGGGATGGCTATCTGGATGTAGCCCCTTATCAGTGTTTTAGTTGGTGGGTTATCAAGTCTTCATTTAAGGCAATGTAAGGATAATTGGGCATAGTGTCGTGGTGGACTGATGGTGGTCCTTATTTGAGTTTTATGTTATTTTCTGCAATTCTAATCTCTTTGCAAATTGATTAATTCTTTCTCATTATGAGTTTCTTTTTGGAGTTAGGCATAGTTGATTGATTGGTTGTGTTGCTATGAACTTGCAGGAGACTTCGTCAGCTCAGTATATACTGCAGCAGTATACTGCAGCTTCCGGAGGACAGAAACTTCAGAACACTATGTATAATGCATATGCAATGGGAAAGGTGAGGATGATGGCATCAGATATTGAGACGGCTACTAAGGTAATAAAGAGCAGGAACTCGTCTAAAACAGCTGAATCTGGGGGTTTTGTGCTCTGGCAAATGAACCCTGACATGTGGTATGTTGAGCTTGCTCTTGGTAGCAGCAAGGTTCATGCTGGTTGCAATGGCAAACTTGTGTGGAGGCATACCCCTTGGCTTGGTGCACATGCTGCAAAGGGACCAGTTAGACCATTGAGACGAGCACTTCAGGTATGTCAGGAAATTTCATCTTATTTACTTTCTTTTGTGGTCCCTCAGTTTCAATAAATGACCTGTCCCTAACTTTGCTTTTAGGGACTTGATCCAAGAACTACTGCAAACATGTTTGCTAGTGCAAAATGCACTGGAGAAAAGAAGATCAACGGTGAGGATTGTTTCATTCTCAAGCTTTGTGCTGATCCACATACATTGAAAGCTAGGAGTGAAGGACCAGCCGAGATCATTAGGCATGTCTTATTTGGCTATTTTAGCCAAAAAACAGGACTTCTTGTGCACCTGGAGGACTCACATTTGACTCGAATCCAAACAAATGGTGGCGATGCTGTTTACTGGGAGACGACAATCAATTCATTCCTTGACGATTACAGGCCCGTTGAGGGGATCATGATTGCTCACTCCGGAAGATCAGTTGTAACCCTTTTCCGATTTGGTGAAACAGCAATGAGTCACACCAAGACCAGGATGGAAGAAGCATGGACTATTGAGGAAGTGGCGTTCAATGTTCCAGGCCTATCTGAAGAGTGTTTCATTCCCCCGGCTGAGCTAAGATTTAGTACAATTGGTGAAGCATGTGAGCTTTCTCAAGGAGAGAGGGTAAAGACTACTGTGTCTGCTGCTGCCGCTGCTGCTTACCGAGCTAAGGTTGCTGCTTTGGATAAATCACGAGACGGCAATGTCAATAACATCGTATTGAAGATGAATTATTAGGTCTGCCGCTAGTTTCTTAAGTTGTTAGGTCTTGTTGGTATAAATAGGCTGACAGAACCAGGTAAAATAGTAAGCTAGATGTCAGATGATTGAGGAATTTTGAGGTTTTATAGTTGTCTTATCTCAATCTGTAAATATTCACAGGATATCTTCTTGTTTCAATTAAGATTCCCTTTGTGGAATCAACTCTATCAATCTGTGTTTCTGGCAAATAATGTAGGCCCTTCTCTTTTACCCCTATTTTCAATTATCTTGCATGATTTCAACTATTAGCAACTCCATATCATCAATGTAGTTGACTAGTTTCACACTTTCACTCTACTGAAACCAAAAAGAGGATATGAAAAAAATGAAGTTTGTGTATGTTCACTTCCCCGCCCCCCTTGAGGTCTGAAAATCAATTCTATATGGTCTTTTGGACAGTGATGATTAGCGTGCTAAGAAAAGTAAAGGCAATCTATAATTTTTGCAGTGGGGTTGTTTGTAAACAAGGCATGATGATGAGTGATTATTGTTAAGGGGGCACGCTTTGTGCTGGACCTTATCTTAGTTGCAAATAATATATAGTCCATATTTTGCTGTTTGCCTCTATTATGTGTTGAAAATTCTGACAAAAAAAATATACCGTTTTTCTAGAGATTATGATTGCAATAATTTGAATGCAAATGGCGCCTAGTATATGTTGAAATTGGATCTCACACGTATAGCAATCAACATCATTCATTAAAGAGCTACTGAGGCAAATATAAACTCAGATAATAATAGAATCTAAAGGTGAAAAAGACCATCAGATCTTCGTTGAATCTCCTACCAAGCCATCCAAGCTCAAAATAATCCATCTGTTTTAGTAGCCACGTTGATGGTCCAACAATTGCAAGATATGATCACAAATACCATAAGAAGTCAGCTTGCAAGACGATTATCTTGTGTAATTCCACAACTGAAATTTGAGAGGATAATGTCAACGTTGACCTTACTTCCAGTGGCGGTTCGAACCCGGGATGCCCCTTCCAGTGGAGAACCTTAAGATCAATCTAAATGTCAATGCATTCAGCCAACTTTTTGTTTTAGTGGGTGCTTTTATATCTTTTATATCTATTTTTGTATATTTTCTATGTAATTATACCTATTCCGCATCGAGTTTACTAGGTGTCGGAGCATCCCAAAAAATAATGTAGGTCCGCCCCTGCTTACTTCTACCTTAGGAGGCGTTTACGACCCTCATCTAAGAAACTATCAGGCCTCAAAATTGCATGGAATGGTCAGGATTTAAATCAGTAGATGTATAGTTACAACTTATTTATACCAATGAATGTGAATGGATGAATATTTACCATTTATACATAGTTCGAGTTGAAAATAATAGTATACCATATTTTACATGAATCTATTTTTTCAAAACAGTAGATTCGTCCCGACATCGGACCACCTCTTTTTTCTTATTGACGTCAATGGCAAAACATTGCACTTGACACATGATGTTCTTTGTTCCAAAAAAGAAAAAAGAGATAAAGCTAAGGATGAATAATACATGACTTTCCACACACCTCCACAGCAGGCTTTAGTCAGTGTGTGTATAGAGTGTGATAACAGTGGGCCTGTGGTGAAAGTAACATAATACATGTACAACTTCCATGAGATGCACATTTCCACATCAATTTAACCGTGATAGCTTGATGTAAATATCGAGTACGTGACATATAACTTTTTTAAATCTCGGACCACCTCTTAAACCCTTTTACAAATTATAAGAGAAAACAAAACCATGATCATTTACTAAATTGATATCCAAAAAGAGATCAAGTGAAAGTTTCACTGTTAATTTATATTCACATAAGGAAAATTATGCAACTCTCGAAAGGAATACCCCCTGGCCCCTATAACAAACTCTTAACAGATTTTGTTCTATTCTGTTCTTCCATCAAGCTTCTAGATTGGAAAGATTCTTATACAATGTTCTGTACAATGAATATAAACAAGTCATTATACATACACATGTCATTTAACTTGACATCAGTTGACATCTATGCCTTTCAATTTTAAATGTACATAATTATGCACTTAAACTATCATAAAATTGAACAAATTACTCTCGTACAACTTCAAATTGTTCATCTATTTCTAATATCTTTATACATTTTGCAAACTTATTGAAGTGTAATAATAGTGGTCTAGACCAGAAAACTACTAAACTTTCCCCCGTTGTTTACGTTCTTTGTATGCCACTAATGAAATATGTGTTTGATCTATAACAATCTAATAAGAAAATCTTCAATATATAAGCATATATAACACATGATTAATTGGTAATACTGTTTGGGATGATTAAAGAAAGGACCCTTAGGACACGTTTGGTAGGATGTATAAATTAAAATAATTCATGTATTAAAATTTAATCCAGCCTAGTACATTGTTTGGTTGCACAATTCAACTTAATCCCTCCTTATACAGTGGATAACTAATACACCATAGGGTGTATTATCTTATACGGAGGAAAACTAGGGATTACTTATCCTGGGTCAAATAATACATGGACAAGAGAATTAAATGACCAAATTACCCCTCAAACCCTTTTATTAAATTTCTCTTTTATCCAGCTAAATAAAGAACACAACTTTTCTATTTGATAATATGTTCCAAACATGTGAATGCTCCAAGGTGTTTGCAGAAAATTCCCAGGGAGATGCAATTGATGTACGATGCTAATTTGACTTGGTGAGGTCAACAACAGGGAATTTGATAATTGCTTCTTATTTTATTCCATCAATGTTCGAACGTATCACCCTTATGTTAGATAGCAGTCCTCAATGGTGTCTCTCATTTAATGAGTTTCATGGAATACCAATAATGAAGTTTGAAGAGAATCATGTTGTTGTTATTGCTGGCAAGTATCTTGTTTTCATGCAATACCAACTTTGAGAGCTAATGTCTCACGGTAGTAAGCATTTCGTGATGTGATAGAGGTCCGTAGATCATTTGAGGAAGGGTCTGTGCATTTCAGGCGTCTGAACTATTCATATTGTAATTCTTAAGATGTCAATTTAAATAAAATAGAAATTTTACAAAAAGACCAAGGGTATCATTGTAAAGAACATATTTGTAGAATTTTAAATCAAACACAATGCATAATATATCTAGTTTTTGACAAAATGAACCAAACATTTGATAAAAAATAATCCGTGTATTACTAATCCATGTATTACTAATTCCTGTATTACTAATCCATATATAACTTGTTTTCCGACCAAACGACCCTTTAAAGAAATACTCATAGAACTTGATAAAGTAAGAAAATTGCAATGGTGTGCTTTTCCCTTTTTTTTTTCTTTTCCTTTTTTTTTTTTCAAATAAGTAATGGGCTTTCTCTTTTAAAGTAACTAGCTAGGCTATTGTTACAAAAGCTTCTGTTTGATTATAGACCTGGTCTTGGGCTTTTCTTCTGTTAATTTTGTTGAGTGGATTGTCATTGAACATCAAAGTTGACCACAATGTCCTTTGCATAATCACATTTAGGGTGTGTTTAGTGAAGACAATGGGCGGGGCGAGTGCGGGGCAGGTGGGCTTAATGCCATGTGGACTGGGTTGAAATTGATTTTTTCAATTCTTTGTGGGTGGGGTGGGGTGGAGTGGGTGGAGTTAAAATGCTAAATACGAAATTGGAGTTTTCTTTTCGTCTATTCTACCTATTTACAAAAACTGTTATAATACTTGTACAAGTCTCTTTTTATTTTTAAAAATTTTTTTTTTGGGGGAGGAGGGGTGTGTTATGGTTTATTTGAATCTAAAGCATTTTCTTTTAAATTTTAAAATTTGTATATCATATCTAGTAATTTATAAACTGAATTTTTAATAATTTTCCCCGTTCCAACATTTGATTTGGGCTTCGCCTATTTACTATCTTGTCCATATGACCAAATAACAGTGCATATCTATTTTGAAATCTATTTATCTTGGGTTAGTCAATTTGAAGTTATCAACTAAATCAAATTATTTGAGCGTTATAGTGAGCTAATCTCTCCAACACACTGAAACTTTGGTTCTCTTAAAATTTTCTAATTAACTTAGCATTCATCTAGTCGTAACGATAAGAACAAGAAAAAAATTTATACTTGAGTGTTTAAGTTAAATAACAATGTGAGAAAAAACTAAGACAAGTTTATGTGGGGTGGGCTGAAATTGAAAACATTAAATTGTGCTATTGGGATTGGGGTTGGGGGTGGGGCTAGGGGTGGGGGTGAAATTTGAGGGTAGCCCCGCACTCGCTTCATATATTGCTATTCGAGGTATGTTTAAGGAAAATGTTTTTCAAGAAAATGATTTTTTAAAAAATAAATGTGTTTTTTAAAATTATTTTTTAGTGTTTTCTACGTAAGCAAAAAGTTAATTTACTAACTTATTATGGGAACAGAGTGGGGAGAACGGAATTCGGGGGTGGCGGGGTTTGGGGGTCAGGAGCATTAGTTGGGTGGGAAGGAAATGTCACTTATGAAACTTGTTTTTTCAATTTTCATTAAGAAGTCATTTTTTCATTTTAAAGAAAAAATTTTCCTTAAGAAAATGATTTTCAAAACACTTTAATCAATTAAACAAATAAGAATTGAAAAAAAAAAAATACTTTCCCCTAACAATCGGGTTGGACATATTTTGGTTCAAATCGAATCCAACCCAACCAAACCCAACCCAATATTTACATATATTATACCCAACCCAATGTCAAATCCCGACCCGCAACAACAGGCCCAAGCTATTGGCCCAATACCCATTATACTTCCTCCGTCTCATTTTATGTGTCGTCATTTGACAGAGCACGGAGTTTAAGAAATAAGGAAAGACTTGGTAATGTTTACCAAGTTGTTCTTTATCAAAAAATGTGCTACTATCTTTTTTTAAAATTAAGTGGGACTAATAAGGGTAAAAAATGGAATTGTGTCTTTAAATAATTACTAAATAAGGAAAAATGACATTCTTTTTGGGACGAACTAAAAAGAAAATGATGACACATAAAATGAGACGGAGGGAGTAATATATTACCTCATGTCCACAACCCTAATCACTTTTACTAATCTGTAGACGGTAATAACCTCTCACACACTCTCCATCAACCGACCTAAAAACTAATCTCAGCTCTCAGTCTCTCACACTCTCTCCCTCGACGTCTTCTAGTCGTCGTCATAGTGTAGTCGTTATCGTCATCTAGTCTTAGTAGTCGTTGTCGTTTTGATCCACCTCACTTCAAAAGGTGTATGTCGATGCCCATTATCTTGATCTTCAAAATAAAAAAAAATGAAATTTGCAAAAATTGAATTGAATTGAATTTATTTCAGTTCGATTTCGGTTGTCATTTTTATCAAATCAAAAACAAAAAAAAAACACATCGATATTTATAATTAAACTGAACAAATCAAATGACTGCCCCTATCTACCAAACATGCCCATAATCACTAAAATGAATTTCGGCAAAAGGGAAACCGCTAAAATTGAGCATGTCCTTTTTCTGAATTATGTTTTATCCAACTACTTTATAAAAAATATTTTTCTTTTTTTTTAAGCCATAAAAGATGTTCCATTTCAAAGTTTGATGTCTTATTTGATATAAAGTGAAGATCTTTACACCACAATGTAATATATTATATACTAAACTGGGAGCATAAGGTTTGAGAAAGGGTGGTAGAGTTGAGGCTGAGAAGGAGCGTGACTATCTATAAGAATCAGTTGGGTTTCAAGCCAAGTCGCTCGACTACTGAGGCCATTCACCTTGTGAGGAGATTGGTGGAGCAGTTTCGAGAGAAGAAGAAAGACTTGCACATGGTGTTTATTGATATTGAGAAGGCATATGATATAGAGTTCCCAAGGAGATTCTGTGGAGGTGTTTGGAGGCTAGAGGGGTGCCCGTGGCGCATACTAGGTCGATTCAGGACATGTATGATGGAGCGAAGACTCGGGTGAGGACGACAGGTGGTGATTCGGAGTACTTTTCAGTATTGATAGGGTTGCGTCAGGGTTCGACTCTGAGGCTATTTTTATTTACCTTGGTAATGGATGTTTTGACGTGACATATTCAAGGGGAGGTGCCTTGATGTATGTTATTTGCCATGACGTGGTACTGATTGACGAGACTCGGGGAGAAGTTAATGATAAGTTGGTGCTTTGAAGACAGACCCTTGAGTCTAAAGGATTTCGGTTGAGCAGGACCAAGACGGAGTACTTGGAGTGTAAGTTTAGTGATGTGTCGCAGGAGGCTGATGTGGTTATGAAGCTGGACTCTCAGGACATCCAGAAGACGGAGAGTTTCAAGTATCTGGGGTCTATTATTCAGGGCAATGGTGAGATTAATGAGGATGTCACATATCATATTGGGGAAGGGTGGTTGAAATAGAGGCTTGCATCGGGAGTTTTATATGATAAGAAGGTGCCACCGAATATTAAAGGAAAATTCTAAAGAGTGGCCGTTCGGCCGGCTATGTTGTATGGAACGGAGGCCAGTTAAGAACTCTCACATCCAAAAGTTGAAGGTGCCGGAGATGAGGATATTGCGATGGATGTGTGGTCATATCAAAATAGATAGGGTAAGGAATGAGATTATTCGGAAGAAGGTGGGAGTGGCCTCGGTGGAGGACAAGATGTGAGAAGTCAGGTTACGTTGGTTCGAGCATGTGATAACGAGGTCTAATGCTCCAGTGCGTAGGTGTGAGACACTGACTATGGATGGTTTTAGGCGGGGTTGGGGCAGGCCGAAGAAATATTGGAGAGAGGTGATTAGGCATGATATGGAGAAGTTATAGTTTACGGAGGACATGACCCTTGATAGGAAGGTGTGGAGGATGCGGATTAGGGTAGAGAGTTAGGGGGCGAGAGTGTGTCGGTAATAATAGGGGAGCGTTCTTTATTTGTGTCTGAAGTTTCTTGTTTGTGGTGTTGAGTGTTGTGTATGGTTTCGGATAACTAGTTTTTAGTTTTATCTTATGGTTGTAGTATTATGTTATGGCAAGTGGTGTTAGTTTATTTGCAGATTGTATTTGCAGATTGTACTAGTTTATATGCATTTATGTTTGGTCTTTGTTATACTGCTATCGGTCCTAAGCTGGAGGTCTATCGAAAATAGCCTCTCTACTTCATCTGAGGTAGTGGTATGATCTGCGTACACTCTACCCTCCCCAGACCCCACAATGTGAGAATACACTGGGTATGTTGTTGTGTTGTGTTGTTACTAAATTAGGAGCATAATAATACATGAGGTATACCTAATTTCTACTAGATACCTAATATATACTAGAACTCCTCCATCTCTATAGCAGCAGGAGCAATTGGCATGTCATGTAGACAAAAATGCATCAAAATACAAATAAAAATAACTAAGATGCCTAGACCTACAAGGCCACCAACAATAATAAAGATTGTCTACGTCGGCAATCTAGGCTCTGCCCATCCCTGATATCTACATGTAATGTGATGTGTAAAAGCCAGTCATGTTGTCAGATGCAACAGTAGATTGCAATCGAATTGCAATTTTCAGTAGTTTAACAAAACTTAAAAGAGGTTCCAAGTACCTTTAATATAGTTAGATTCTACGTGCATCTCGTTCGTTACACATGCATTTTGTAAATCATACGTGCATCTTTATCTTACACATGCATTTTGTGCGTCATACGTGCTTCTCATTGATTGCACATGCATTTCACTTCCGCTAATAAATATAATTTAAAATCATATATATATTCTGGAAACAAGTGTGTGAGATATACAATAAAATTTTAAAACACATCAAAGAAATTATTACACCACATAATTTTATTTACATTTTCTAATATGAAGCAACTTCGATAGTTGCTACAGCAACTTCGACAGTTGCTGCAGCAACTTCGATAATTATTGTAACACAACAACTAATAGTAATTGTTGCAACAATTACCGTAACTATTGTAGGAACAATGATAGTTGCTAAATTTTTTGAATTATTTCTTCATTCATTTTTAAAATAAATCAAAAATTTTCTTTTCAAACTTCTCAATTTTTTTTTTTAAAAATAGTCCATGAAGATTAAAAAAAGAAGAAGAACGAAATGAAAAGAGAAAGAAAAAGAAGAGGAAAATTATAGAGAGAGAGAAAAAATAAAAAGTAAAAGATGGGGAGAAAGAAATTTGGAGAGAGAAAGAAAAAAAAAAGAAAGATTGAAAGATAAGAAATAAGAGGAAATTCTAAAATTTGAAATTTGGAGTTGGAGGACTTTCGAAAAGTTTAAAGAGTTTAAAAACTACATTTTACACCCCAATTTACTTTAATCACTAATTAAAAAGAATTTGACTTGAGTTGGTCAAAGTTGTCACAAATTTTAATTTTAAAATTTATTTGTCACCCACACTTAATTTTTAGCCCATTAACTCTTAACCCGCCCAACCTGCCCAAACTTTTTCGAGTTAGGTATAGAATAATTGAAGATTGGGTTAGGTTTAAACCCATTAAAAAATCAATTCCCACTTCTAACCCGTAAATTACCCATTTGACAATTAAAACCTAAAAGCCTAAAACAAAAATTTTGTGGAACCGACAACAGATCATCCGCTATCAACGAAATCTCCATGACGCCGGAATACGTTGCCAGCGGTCGATACTTCATTCCTACCCGCTATCGACGGCAACTCTACTATGCCAAAATATGTTACCGGCGATTGGTACTCCATTTCTATCTCCATCGGTGACAAATCTGCGACGCTGGAATACGCCTAAAGTCACCGCCTTCACTCGTGAACTCGTGCTGTTTGCAGGTATTACTCTAATATAGGTCAATTATACAACTAATTTCTATGGTCACACTATAAAATGACATGTAGATCGAGAGTAATACTTTTTGCATTTCTGGTCGAACTCTTCCAAGTTCCAACCCAACTAAGAAAAATTGAGTATTTTTTATAATGATTACTGGTATAGTTGTTTGATTGAGGTGGAGCAGTAGAATAAATGTGTCAATTTTATAGACTAGCTTAGATTCATGGAGGAATGATGCTATAATTTTGTTAAAAATTTGTTCTTACTAGCAACTATGTCTGGATCACTGAAACCAAGTTTGGTTTATGAGAACGAGATCACAGATTACCTGCAATTCCTCTGCTCTACAGGCTATAAGACATCAACAATAAAACTAGTCTTAAAGACTGTTCCAAATAATTTTTCATGTCCTGCCAACTTGAGTGATGAGTCGGTGTCAAACATGAACTACCTATCGATAGCCGTTTCTCTGTCCAAGGTAAGAGAAACCTAGAAAGTAACCAGAACAGTAACTAAAGTTGATGACGAAGAATCAATATATACGGCAACCATTACAACACCAGATGCATTGAGAGTCTGAGTGAGTCCAAACAAATTGATATTTACAAGTAAGACGAAGAAATTGAGCTATCAAGTGAGTTTCAAAGCAATGTCTAGACAAATATAGTTTTTTGGATCAATTACATGGTTCAATGGTAAGAATAAGGTTAGAAGTCCATTTGTTGCCTCATTTTTGTAACATTTTGATGAATCTACCACTTAACCAGTCTAAGAGAAAAGGTGTATGCAATACAGTGTATCCATGAATGCAGTATCACCAATTTATCATGAAGTATCAATTACCCCCCTGAACTTGTCAAGTTTTATTCAAGGTACACCTGAACTTTTACTAGTCTTAAGTATCTCCCCCCTCCCCCCCCGAACTTATTTTTTTAGTATGTCGTACCACCCTTTTCGGCCCACTGTCCACTGCGTGTAATACACGCACGGACACGTGGAAAAAAATGCTGATGTGGCTGTCCACGTGGATAATACCATTCACTTCTCTTAGATTTATCCTATATTAAAAAATAACTCATTTCTACCCTTAATTATCCGATTTCTCTCTAAAAAAATTATATTTTTCAGTTTTTCTCTTCTCCAAAATAGTGGAAGGTATAATTTACGTTGATCAAGTAAGCTATTATTTAAAAATTTATATTTTTTGTGCGTGTTAAAAATATGAAATTATTTTTTCCGATTAGTGTTTCATTGTAATTTTCGATTAGTGTTTCGATTAGGATTTTGAGGAGACTCACATGCACAAGTACATTTCTTATTATAATTAATGGATTAATAAATTATAATTTAAGTTAGGGGTGTACAAAAATTGAACCGATAAAAATGTTATTGATTTATCGTTATTGGGTTAACGATTTTTAATAATTTTGTAAAAAAAATATTGGGTTATTGATTCGATTTTGATTTTTTTTATTAAGTTATTGGGTAAACGATAAACCAATGAGATTATATTAAATTATTATATATATATATATATATATATATAAGTAGGATTTTTGTTGCAACTAAGATTCGATTTTTTTTTTCATGTTAGTTACTATTTTTTCTATTTTATAAGTATTTTCTTATCGGTTAAATCGAAAATCAAATAGTTAGGGATTAAAAATCGATAACTAATATAACTACATTTATTATAAGTATGTGTCTTAGTTTCTTTAGTATTTATTTTGTTAATATTGTTTAAAATACCTGATTCGATATTTAGTACATTTTTTTAGTTACAATAACTCATATGATATATCTAATTAAGATTGAATTAATAAACATATATTCTTTTTTTAGATTAATAAATGAAATTTTTATAAAATTAATAAACGGATGAAATTTTTATTTCATAATCTAATTAATAAACTGGAGTTTTATAAAATTAATAAACGGATGAATTTTTTTTTTAGATTGAAAGTAATGGAGGAAGAGGGATAATAAATAGGGAGAGGGATAATTGAATTTTTTGAAAAGATTAAAGGAAAATAGATTTTTTTTGTTTTTTTATCATAAAAAATGCCGATTTGGCATAAAAATACCTCCATCACGTGCGTGATGGAGGTTGAACTCAAATATTTTGCCACATCAGCGTAAAAGGGGCACACAACATACTAAAAGAATAAGTTCGGGTGGGAGGGGGGTCTTAGAACTAGTCAAAGTTCAGGTGTACCATGAATAAAATGTGATAAGTTCAGAGGGGTAATCGATACTTCTCTCTTGTTATAACTCATATGATTCCTGAATAAAAGGTTCTCAACAACGAGACCATATTTATTTCATGATATTCTTGTTTTATGAAACATTTTGTTTCATGATAGTTATGGTTAACGCGTGCAAGCACAACACGAAAACTGTCATAGTTTAATAAAGGCTCTTATGTTTACTAGAAGTGCTAATAGAATTGAAAAAAATAGTAAGAGTGTGATCCAATATATATGTGGTTAGTATATTACCATTAGTTCCTCAATTTTATTATTTCTGTCTCTGCTGCTTTAAAAGCATGATCGATAGAATGACCTTTGTGGGTTTTAATTCGTGCAGATCTTTTACTTAAACATACACATCTCACCTTCTATAGTTACATCTGGCCATGTTTTGTCCTTCCCATGTTTGCATTCGTTTTGTGCTTGGTGACATGTGGATGAAAGTGGATGAAAGACGTTATGTGGATATCCGGCCTTTAGGAAGGTCTCTTCGTCTTACATTGTAATGTTTTACATGTTTACTATATTCCCTTCAATATCCCAAAAGGACTAATTTCAATTTTTACGAGAATGAAGGCACTGGATACTTCATAGTTGATTGGATACTTGAATTCTTTCTAACACTTGCTAATTATAAACGACATCAACATTGAACTAGATGCCTTGTTAGTTGTCGCAAGGATTTCACTCTCCTTAACATATCTCTAGATTCAAAGGAAGTTATTAACTTGTTAGTCATTCATAAGGTGATATAACCAAATTATGTTTCTCTGCATTTCAGTTTAAGATAGTCTAAATGAGACGTTCTTCTTAGATAATTCAATCCGTTGTTTCAAAGCTATTGCATTATTGAAGGTGTTGGCTTGGTGCTGTTGTTATTTAATCAACTTTATTGTTGTGGTCTAGCAGCAGGGAGTTTTCACAGAGAACATCAATACAACAAACACCTTGACTCGAGGATTGAAAGCTGGAATGGTGTGGATTAACTGCTATGATGTATTTGATGCTACGATTTCTACTACTAGTTCTATATTTGTAGATATATCTTGTAAAATCAAGATTTCAATCCAGTTATATTCCACTAGCTATTTTTTTGGGTTGAAAGTTTTTGAAATGTTGTACATCTTATTAACACTGAGAAGCAGCATCATAAACATATGGGTTATGAGTTATGACTTATGACTTATGTCTCCACTATGTATTTATATTTGAATGTAAACTGTTGCCTTTGCCATGAAGGAAGGGAGATGCCATTAGCAGCACTAAATTGATAAAGTAAAGATCTTTTTTCATTCATGTTTCTTCATTATAATATTAGGTTGAATGATCCACTATCGTGTATATATTATGGAGTTAATCTTTGAAAATTGATTATAGCAATTATTTAATGAAAAAATTTGGGCAGTTGAAAATTCATTATAGCAATTATTAGGAGGGTCAAGACCCAACACAATATTTTATCCATTTCAACCCAACCCATTTAAACCCGAAACAAATTTGGGCGGGTTATGACCCAACCCAATATCCAATTCAAACCATTTCAGATTTTCAATCTCAACCCAACCCGCTCATTTGACACCCCTAATTAGAGTTAATTTTCAAGTAAGTACTTTTTGTGCTTTGTTTAGTATTCTTTAATTGTGATAGCAAATGTAATTATAATTGATAATATATTGAGTTCTCTAATACTAGATGTCACAGCAGCAGAATAATAATATGAAAAAGTGGATGAGGATGTTTGTCATATCATTCACAAAATGTAAATTAACCATATGTCACCATTAATTATATTGACTAAATAATTCTCTTTTTTTTTTAATGAAAAATTTGTAGTTTCTTTTTTTCCATAAAAAATCAAGTTTCAAGGATTGATCTGTTGAAAGATGAGATGAGGGATCTTAATCAATGTATGAAATAGCTTAAGCGAGATCTGTAGGAGTTGAGACATCGTTTTCACACCTACATACGAGAGGTTAACAACGAGAAGATTAGAGAAGGTGGTGAAGTTGATGAGGGTGTTGATTCTACTGCTTAGATTGTTGTTTCTTTTTATTTTTTTCTAGTCTTTTTAATGTAAGTTTCTTTTTTCAGTTGTGTGGAGTTGGTCATGTTTGTTCTTCGATTTTCAGTTAATGAATAGATGTTTTCTTGTTACACTTGCTTTAACATTATGCAAATAACGAAACACACAAAATAATTAAAGGACTGGCGATTCATACAAATTATCAGAAATTTTTAGTACAAATCCTAGTTTATACGTTGAACACATGTAACATTGATTAGATTTAACTGAAGAAATTTATGGAAAAAACATATTTTTTCGAATCACATTCAACTTCAATTCTTATTTTCACTATTCGGGCATATGAAAAGTTGTCCAGTTCAATCAATTTCTAAGTAGAAGTTTGAAATGAACAAAGAAAAATTTTGTTGGAGCCAATTACTTTTCATGAAACTCATTAAAAATGTCTTTTCTTTACTTAAATAATATTGAACTGCAACAAACAAATAATATGCCTACAACAGAATGTCACTTCAAATGGAGCATTGAAACAAAATAAAATGATCATTGCATTTGATGCTTCAATTGACTCTTTTAATGTCCACATCTTTAACTCTACAAGTCCTATTGTCCAAGGACAAATTGGACAAAGAATTAAAAATGGTCATAAGTTGGCATGGCTTAATAAATACATTGATGAATAGATTTTCACCTAATAGTCTTCATAAATTGAACAAAGATATAAAAGTAAGATTTTAATCAAATTATCCTTGAATATGGGAGGAGGAAAGCCAAAATAGTGCAAGAAAGAATGGAGGAAGCACTATTCAACATCATATAGAAAATTAACTATTTACGTAATATAAGTGCTAATTCATTCTGCAAAGATATGTGTTAAATAAAGCTGAAATTGTCCATGCTAGCAATCATTAAGATAATCACAAACCGTAGTGTAGAGATGTCACTATGCATGAAGAATTTTAGTGTTTATATTGTGATAAATCTAGTGAAACTATTTACAAATTTTACAATACGTTTACGCATGTCCATGCTTCGATTCACTAAGTGAATATAATGAATAAAAGGATTCAACAAACTTTGATGGATGAAACAATGTCACTATGCATCACACAATAATATCAGCACAGTAATATCAAAAGTTAACAATAAAAATATTACACTATTATTTATACCAAATTGTCCATATTGTTAAAAATGAATGAAAAATAATAAATTGCATATGAATGAATTAAATTAATAAAGTCGCGGGGGCGTTATTTATGGCATAATCCTAACTTGTACATTTACACTTCAACAAACTTTTTTCTAAGTAGATTTTTTTTTTTCATATTAAGCAAAACTTCACCACAATCCTAATTTGTATTTCAGGCTCAAGACATGGTACATGAAAACTTTTCATATGCACATCAAATTGGGCCAAACATGAGGACAATTGTAATAATTTTTTTAGTAGAAATGGACCCAAACTTGAGGCTATCAAAATCAGGTTACAAAAGAAATGGGCCCAAAGAAAATTATTCTCAGATTCTTCAGCAACGGATGTCAAAACAAAATAAAATGGGGAAGATGAAAAGACTAAGGGGAAGGAAAGTGTGGGGGACAAGAAAACTCTTGTAAAGAGTTATGTTAGTCTATTATTAGGTGTGTGGAGCAATGATTCATCAAAATCGGGTGATTTTTCAATTAGGAAGGATAATTTGGGTATTAAAAAATATGAAATGACAATATGACCCTCTCTTGTTACTTTAATTACCGAAACACCGGTCAAAAAGTGCTTTTCAAGTCATTCGAGTCCTTTTTTTTTGAGTCAAATATATTTTTCGTTTTTAATAAAGTTAACTTCTATGTGCATCTCGTGCGTTACACGTGTATTTTGTAAATCATACGTGCATCTCTACCTTACACATGCATTTTGTGCATCATACGTGCATCTCATGGATTACACATGCATTTCCTATCCACTGATAAAAATAATTTAAAATCACATATGTATTTCGGAAACAAGTGTAGATATACAACAAAATTTTAAAGCATATCGAAAAAATTACTACACCACATAAATTTTATTTATATTTTCTAATATGAATTTTGAACTGTGGCATCAAACGTAGAATGCATCGGTGCTCTAGAATTACAAGCAACTTACACCTTCATTTTAGTTCTCACAAAACTTAACTATTAATGTAGATTAAAAACTATAAATTTTAAAGTATATGAGCTATTTATTGTTGTATTAACTATATATGCCATAATATTTGATTAATATATGTATTTTTATTTGAAGATATTATTTCATTTCAAATTTTGCTTACACTTATTAATATGAATTTTGGTAATGATTTACATATGAATTCGCTCAAGGAAATGTATTTTGACTCTAGTGATAGTTTCAGTATCGTCCCTGTGCCATTAGATATAGAGAAATATCGATGTTGTAGATTCTTAGGTCGATTATAATTTATAGGTACATTTTAATTTAATTCTCATACAACTTAATTAGTGATAGAGATAAGTCACTATGTAAAATACGCTAGCTACTTATCATTATATTAATTATGCCATAATAGTTTAATTTAATATATGTATAATTACTTGAATTTCAATAACACAGAGCACCAGTCACGCTTTATTTTGATCGTTGCTAGTGCTTTACTGGCAATATTTGGGGGGCTAATCTTTGGTTGTGCTATAAGAATCGCATGTATTTTTCCTTTATTGTTGACAATATTTAACCTTGCTTAGAATAGTTGTTTGATTTTCAAAAAGCATTATTAGAGTTAATTTTCAAGTAAGTGCTTTTTTTTTTTGCTTTATTTCGTATTTTTTAATTGTGATAGTAAACTTAATTATAATTGATAATATATTGAGTTCTCTAATACTTGATGTTACAGCAACAGAATAATAACATGAAAGAGTGGATGAGGATGTTTGCCATATCATTCACAAAATCTAAATTAATCATATATCACCATTAATTACATTGACTAAATAATTCTCCTTTCTTTTTAATGAAAAACTTGTAATTTGTTTTTTACCATAAATATTCAAGTTTCAAGGATTGAGTTGCTGAAAGATGAGGGGAGAGACCTTAATCAGTATATGAAATAACTTAAGAGAGATTTGTGGGAGTTGAGGCATCGTTTCCACACTTGCATACGGGAGGTTAACAATGAGAAAATTGAAGAAGGTGGTGAGGATGCTGAGGGCGTTGATCCTGCTACTTAGATTTTTTTTTTTAATCTTTTTAATTTAAATTTTTTTTCCGTTGTGTGGGGTTGACCATGTTTGTTCTTCGATTTTCAGTTAATGAATGAATGTTTTCTTGTTACATTTGCTTTAACTTTATGCAAACAACGAACCACACAAATTAATTAAAGGACTGGCTCATACAAATTATCGAAAATTTTTAGTACAAATTCTAGATTATACATTGAACACATTTAACATCGATTAAATTTAACTGAAGAAATTTATGAAAAATCACATTTTTTTCAAATCACATTCAACTTCAATTCTTATTTTCACTATTCGGGCATATGAAAAGCTGTCCAGTTCCATCAATTTCAAAGTAGAAGTTTGAAATAAATAAAGAAAGATTTTGTTGGAACCAATTACTTTTCATCAAACTCATTAAAAATGTCTTTTCTTCACTTCGATAATGAACCGCAACAAACAAATAATATGCCTACAATAGAAAGTCACTTCAAAAGGAGCATTGAAACAAAATATAATGATCATTGCATTTGACGTTTCAATTGACTCTTTTAATGTCCACTTCTTTAACTCTACAAGTCCTATTGTCCAAGCACAAATTGAACAAAGAATTAAAAATGATCATAGGTTGGCACGGCTTAACAAATACATTAATGAATAGATTCTCACGTAATAGTCTTCGTAAATTGAACAAGGGTAAAAAAAAGTAAGTTTTTAATGAAATTATACTTGAACTTGGAAGGAGAAAATCTAAAATGGAGAAAGTAAGAAAGAATAGAAGGAGCACTATTCAACATCATATAAAAAACTAACTATTTACATAATATAAGTGCTAATTAATCCTGCAAAGATATGTGTTAAATAAAGCTAAAATTGTCCATGCTAGCAATCACTAAAATAATCACAAATCGTATTGTAGAGATGTCACTACGCATGGATAATTTCAGTGTTTACATTGTGATAAATCTAGTGAAACCACAAACGCTTACAAACTTTACAATACGTTTACGCATATTCGTACTTTCATTCACTAAGTGAATATAATGAATAAAAGGATTCAACAAATTTTGATGGGTGATATAATGTCACTATGCATCACACAATAATATCAGCGCAACAATTTCAAAAGTTAACAATAAAAATATTAGACTATTATTTGTACCAAATTGTTCATTGTTAAAAATGAATGAAAAATAATAAATTGCGCATGAATGAATTAAATTAATAAAGCTGATGGGGTGTTATTTATGTAATAATCTTAACTTGTACATTCACACATCAACAAACTTTTTTCTAAGTAGATTTTTTTTCATATTAAGCAAAATTTTACCACAATCCTAATTTGTATTTCAAGCTCAAGACATGGTACATGAAAATTTTTCATATGCACATCAAATTGGGCCAAACATGAGGACAATTGTAATAATTTTTTTTAGTAGAAATGGACCCAAACTTGAGGCTATCAAAATCAGGTTACAAAAGAAATGGGCCCAAAGAAAATTATTCTCAGATTCTTTAGCAACGGATGTCAAAATAAAATAAATTGGGAAAGATGAAAAACTAAGGGAAAGGAGAAAGTGGGGGACAAGAAAACTCTTGTAAAGAGTTATGTCAGTCTATTATTAGATATGTGGGGCAATGGTTTATCAAAACTGGATAGTTTTTCAATTAGGAAGAATAATTTGGGTATCAAAAAAATGTGAAATGACAATATGACCCTCTCTTGTCACTTTAATTACCAAAATACCGGCCAAAAAATGCTTTTCAAGTAATTCGAGTCCTTTTTCTTCGAGTCAAATATATTTTTAGTTTTTAATAAAATTAATTTCTATGTGCATCTCATGCTTTACACGTGTATTTTGAAAATCATACATGCATCTCTACCTTACACATGCATTTTGTGCATCATACGTGCATCTCATGGATTACACATGCATTTCATATCCACTGATAAAAATAATTTAAAATCACATATGTATTTCGAAAACAAGTGTAGATATACAACAAAATTTTAAAGCATATCAAAAAAAATTATTACACCACATAAATTTTATTTACATTTTCTAATATGAATTTTAAACCGTGGCATCAAATGTAGAGTGCATCGGTGCTCTAGCATCAAAAGCAACTTACACCTTCATTTTAGTTCTCACAAAACTTAACTATTAATGTAGATTAAAAACTATATATTTTAAAGTATACAAACTATTTATCGTTGTATTAACTATATATGCCATAATATTTGATTAATATATGCATTTTTATTTGAAGATATTATTTCATTTCAAATTTTGCTTACACTTATTAATATGAATTTTTGAAATGATTTATATATGAATTCGCTTAAAAGAATACATTCCGACTCTAGTGATAGCTTCAGTATCATTCCTGTGCCACTAGATATAGAGAAATATTGGTGCTCTAGAATCACAGGCCGATTATAGATACATTTTAATTTAATTCTCACAAAACTTAATTAGTGATGCAGGTAAATCACTATATAAAATACACTAGCTACTTATCATTATATTAATTTTTCTATAATAGTTTGATTAATGTATGTATTATTACTTGAATTTCAATAACACAGAATGCCAATCGCGCTTTATTTTGATCGTTGCTAGTGGTTTACTAGCAATATTTGGGGGGCTAACCATAGGTTGTGCTATAAGTATCGCATGTATTTTTCCTTATTGTTGACAATATTTAACCTTGCTTAGAATAGTTGATTGATTTTCAAAAAGCACCACTAGAGTTAATTTTCAAATAAGTACCTTTTTAGCTTTTGCTTTGTTTAGTATTCTTTAATTGTGATAGTAAACTTAATTAAAATTGATAATATATTGAGTTCTCTAATACTAGATGTCAGAGAAATAAAATAATAATATGAAAGAATGGACGAGGATGGTTATCATATAATTCACAAAATGAAAATTTACCATATGTTACCCATTAATTACAGTGGCTAAATAATTCTCTTTCTTTTTAATGAAATTCCTTTTTTACCATAAAAATTCAAGTTCCAAGGAACTTATCATAGAATTAATTTATTATTGATTAAAAATTAGGCCTTAAATATATGGGGCCAAAAGTCATTGCGATGGCTTTATTATTGAGCCAATACCATTTTAGGTTAAATAATATTGCAAGATTTTCACCAAAAAGTTACCCCATTAAGAATATGACTGCATTCTTATATTGAGATTTTTTTTTTCAACTATCAATGTTAAATTAATGTTGAAGGGGATCCTTCGAGTAACTGGTAAAGTTGTTGCCATGTGATCAGGAGGTCACGGGTTTAAGTCTTAGAAACAGTCTCTGACAGAAATGCAAGGTAAGACTGAATACGATACACCCTTGTGGTGGGGCCCTTCCTCGGACACCGCGCATAGCGATAGCTTTAGTACACCGGACTGCCTTTTTTTTCAATGTTAAATTATTATTTCTAAATATTTGTAAGTGACAAATCTAACTAAGTTCAAGATGACCGATCATTACCCAAACTCCTCTACTAAGTTCTAAATGCAAGATCGTCCATCACTTCATGGGTTTCGGAGATTCACTATGTATGTGTCTGTCATTTCGTTATGGCCATGAAGCTCACATTCTTGGTTGTGTGTGCGCGCACGTCTCCATACCATCCATAAAGTTAATAAATCGAGTTCCATGGTATTAGTATGTCATTTTTCTACTTGTTTTATCGAATTATAGATTTTGATATCAGTTAAGTCAATCTAAAAATATTTTTAATTTAGGAAGATAATATTCATTTTGGACAAATTCTATACATTTTTTTTTCAATATTCTCATATCATTTGAGATATACTCTCTCCGTTTCGAATTAGATGGTTGTTGGACAGTAAAATTTTCGAGGCCGAAAAATAAATAATTCGAGACAAGAAAAAATATATATTGCAACAATCAATTTATTGATTCAAATGCGAGTGTTACAATCTCTATGAATCCTCTGATTCGTCTTTTCAAATATAAATTCAAGAGCTTATAGCTTGATCTTGAATTTGAACTTGATTTGTTGATTTGAGGGTCTTGATCTTGACTTATGCTTGAATTCAAGGGCTTTTGAGCTTGTTCTTGAATATTTCGGTGTTGATCTTGAATCTTGATGAATTTGATTTGAATGTTAGAGCTTTTTAGAGAAATTGCAGCGTTTGATCCACGAGTTTTCTCTTGCTACTTATTAGAGTTCTGGGGGTGTCCTTTTTTTGAATTATGAAACCCTTATTTATAGTTATAGGAAAGGAAGTCATGATGAATATGGACTTTCTTTGACCAATCAGATTTAAGTGATGTGACGCCTTTTATGGGCTTTTATTTTATGGGCCTTCTGCATCAGTTTGAGTTGTTGCACGATCCTATTAGCTCCTTCACTTAACTTGGCATGCTACGTC
The DNA here is from genome assembly GCF_002878395.1 of Capsicum annuum. Lineage (NCBI taxonomy): Eukaryota > Viridiplantae > Streptophyta > Magnoliopsida > Solanales > Solanaceae > Capsicum > Capsicum annuum. The sequence goes on along the minus strand of NC_061114.1, from coordinate 221,493,279 downwards.
ATTTGACACGTGACGCTTATTTGGGCCTCTAGAATATGACAATATATTGGGCTTAGTAAAGTGGGCTCATCATTTGTAGCTCAAATTAATGGACTAACCCAATAAATATTGGGTCTTATTTTAATCCATACCTATTTGGACTTAAATAATTAATTCAATTATATTAATCCGCAATATTTACTTGGTACTAATATATTTTGAATTTAATATAATTCGAATTTTGTATGGATTTAAATTTAATAAAATTGCATCGCCCACAAATGCCCCCTACTTCAAGACTTGTCGAGATATTTAATATTTTAGAGACTAGCCTTGAAGTATGATTATTTAAACATGTTTCCTTCGTGCTTTAACGATTTTTCATACATAAGAACACATCATCAAATACTTTAAAGACAAACCATATTGACATTGTCTCTCAAAGCTCTCTATTTTTTTTCACAAATCTCTATACTTAAGACCTGTTGGTGAAACATGATATCCAATTTCAAACAGTTTTGGAAGACTTTTTCATTGCCTTACATAACTAGAAATAAAACCCTTCCAATTTAAACTTAGATTGGAGAAGGAAACAATCTCCACTTTGACTTTGTATGGGAGAAAGAAACAACCTCCAATTTGAATTTGTATGGAAGAAGGAAATCAACCATCAATTTGAATTTGTATGTGAGAAGGAAATAACCTTCAATTTGAATTTGTATGGGAAAAGAAAACAATCTCCAATTTGAATTTGGAGATAGAAGCTATCCCAATCTGAATTTATATTGGAGAAAGAAACAATCTCCAATTTGAATTTGGAGATGGAAGTTATTCCAATCTGAATTTATACTGGAGAAGAAAACATCCATCCTATAACTCTATAAAGGGAGGTAGTTTTTCCACTTTTTCAATATCAATTTTGGGATTTTCAAGCCATCAACAATGTTGAGTTAATTTCTTTCCCTCCTACTTTTCTCTTATTTTCGTCACTTTTTTCAGCACAACGTGTTAGTGGTAGAAAATTCATATCTAATTGTAAGAATATCGAAATTATGAATCGTTTGATATTCCAGAAACTAGACTTATATATCTATAACATATCCAAAATTTAAATTTAAATTCCTTCAATATGATTCTCGATAAATTTTTGAAGTTAGCCCTGAATTTTATCATACTGAAAATTTCAGATCTGTGCGTTTTTGCTAAAACTTTCATATCTTGAAGTAGAAGGATGAAATCACAAGCCGCTTGATTCTTGTGAAACTAGACACAAAGATCTATAACATATCCAAACTTCATAATTTAATACAATTGAGATATTTTTTGGCGTTATCCCGAAATCAACATTGAGTTTTGATGCATCAACAATTTCAGATTTATGCGACATCACCAAAAAAATTGTATCTCAATGTGAGAGTATCAAAATTATGATCCACTTGATCCTATAGATGCCGGAAAAATGCATGTATAACACATCCAAAATTTGTATTTTAAAATTTTTTTGATTGTTCTAGATGATATTTTAAAGTTGATCTTATATGCTGTCCTGGATGCCTCAGTTTGTAGGTGTGAGAGGCTAGCGTTCGATGGTTTCAGACGGATGCCCCGGCACGGATGGTTTCACACCTACGACATGAATGCCCCGATTCGTATGTGTGAGAGGCTAGCATTGGATGGTTTCAGGTAGGGTAGGGATAGACCGAAGAAATATTGGAGAGAGGTAATCAGGCAGGACATGGAGCAGTTACAGCTCAATGAGAACATGACCCTAGATAGGAAGAATTGGAGAATGCGAATTAGGATAGAAGGCTAGTGAGTTTGGGTCGTTGGGGTAGGGCATTACTTGGTAGGTGTATTATTCTTGTTAGGCCAACTTGTTGCAGGCTTTATTACGAATTTCTTTAATATTCCTTGTTTATTTTTTCTTGGGGGTGCTGTATTTATGTCTTTTCATATTGTCCCATGCTTTATTATGGATTTATTTATTATTCCTTGTCTTGAGCCGGGGTCTATCGGAAATAACCTTTCTACTTCTCCGGAGGTAGTGGTATGGACTGCGTACATCTTACCCTCCCTAGACCCTACTGTGTGAGAATACAATGGGTTTGTTGTTGTTGTTGTTGTTGATCTTATATATTGTCCGACAGAGGATTCCAGATTTGCATTGCCTCACCAAATAATTTATTTCTTGATGTTGGACCATCATCACCAAAGGGTGTTTTGATTGCCTCAAACTAGATTTTGAGGGCTTTATTCTCATCAAGGCATCTTGTATCAATCCAAGTTGGTGATATACAACTTTTAAGATCACAACGCTTTGATAGGTAATATCCTTTCTATTTGTGTTTTTACTTTCTTTATTGTTTCCTCTTTTTTTTTTCTTTTGGAGAATTGAAACAGATAGCAATATGCAACAATTGGCTTAAGGTGTGAGAGTTTAACTTCGCCTCCGTCACTTTAAGTCCGACCAATTTTACTTAAAGATGGTGGATATTGGCTTAAGGTGTGAGAGTTTAACTTCGCCTCCGTCACTTTAAGTCCGACCAATTTTACTTGACGACGGTGGACATTGGCTTAAGGTGCGAGAGTTTAACTTCGCCTCCGTCACCTTAAGTCCGACCAATTTTACTTGAAGATGGTGGATGTCAACTTAAGGTGCGAGAGTTTAATTTCGCCTCCGTCATCTTAAGTCAGACCAATTTTACTTGAAGATTGTGGACATCGGCTTAAGGTGGGAGATTTTAACTTCACCTCCGTCACCTTAAGTCCACCAATTTTAGTTGAAGATGATGCAGTGATTTTCCTTAAGTATGAGCCCTTTTAAATGTTCAACTTAAGGTGCAAAGGGACAAATTTTGTCCACCTTAAGGCATGGAAATTTCGATATTCTTTTAAGGATAAACCTGTTAGAGGCCAGCTTAAGGTGCAAAGAGACAAATCTTGTCCACCTTAAGGCATGAAAATTTTGAGATCCTTTTAAGGATAAACCTGTTAGAGGCCAACTTAAGGTGCAAAGGGACAAATTTTGTCCACCTTAAGGCATGAAAATTTTGATATACTTTAAAGACAAACCTGTTAGAGGCCAGCTTAAAGTGTAAAGGGATAAATTTTGTCCACCTTAACGCATGGAAATTTTGAGATCCTTTTAAGGATAAACCTGTTAGAGGCCAGCTTAAGGTGAAAATGGGCAAATTTTGTCCACCTTAAGGCATGAAATTCCAATATCTTTTAAGGATAAACCCGTGAGAGGCCAGCTTAAGGTGCAAAGGGATAAATTTTGTCTACCTTAAGGCATGATAATTTTGATATCCTTTTAAGGATAACCCGTTAGAGGCCAGCTTAAGGTGCAAAGGGACAAATCTTTTCCACATTAAGGCATGAAAATTTTGATATCCTTTTAAGGATAAGCCCATGAAAGGTTAGCTTAAGGTGCAAAGGGACAAATCTTATCCACCTTAAGGCATATAAATTTCAATATCCTTTAAGGATAAACTCGTTAGAGGCCCGCTTAAGGTGAAAAGGAACAAATCTTGTCCACCTTAAGGCATGAAAATTTTGAGATCCTTCTAGTTGTAGGCTTGGAGAACTTTGGCATTCCAAATCCCATTGAAGGAACTCTCTTTCTTTTCAATGGGTTGCCTCTATTGAGTCATCGATATTTAGAGTAAGTCCAAAATTTAATTAGAATAGTTTCATACTTTGTATCCATATGGTATATACTTCCAGGAACATATTTTTTTTGATACTCATGCAACTGAACTCAGAATAAAATTTCAAGCGCCTACGTACCTTAGTAAGAGGATCAAGTCACAACGTAGTTCTGGGCAAGGGTTTTTTTTTTCTCTTTTTGCATCCTAACTTTTGCCTAGGCCGCCTTTTTTGAGGTTTTCAACCTATCGAACTTCTTTATTTTTTTTTTAAGCCGTACATAGTTTATACTCTTACGGGCCAAGAGTAGACATACAGTTTATACTCGTGTCTTAGGGAGTAGACATGCAGTTTATACTCATGCCTTAAGGAGTGTACATGCAGTTTATACTCGTGCCTTAAGGAGTGTACGTGTAGTTTATACTTGTACCTTAAGGAGTTAACATCTTTCTTCAAGGATAGTACTTCTCCAAGAACTTGATGTTGATGGGGCCAACCCTCATGCCATCTGCATCGACAAACTTGTAAGCACTATTTAAATATACCTCTTGTACGATATATTGTCCATCCCACTTTGGGGCGAATTTTACCCCAGACTTATGAGAAGTGATGATGGGCCTTCTTACTGTAAGAACTTGATCTCCAACTTGAAAGCACCTCAAGCAAACTTTTTTGTTGACGGAATGAGATAGACGGGCTTTGTAACATTCAAGATTTTATTGAGCCTCTAGTCTCTTCTCATCAAGAGCTTCTAACTCTGTAAGATGCAACTTAGCATTTTCTTCATCAGTGAGCCCTTCTTGAATAGCCATTCTCAAAAAAGTAATCTATCGCGGCCAAGATGTATAAGTGTCCACCAGAAGATTTTGGTAGTGGACCAGCAACGTCCATTCCTAAAGCATTAAATGGCCAAGACACTACAGTTGGGTGTAGTACCTCTGGAGGTTGATGTATTAAGTTCGTATGGAATTGGCAAGCTTTGCATCTTCTATCATAGTCCAAGAAATATTTCACCATCGTTGGCCAATAATATCCCATCCTTTTAATGTAAAAATGGAGCTTCGATCTAGACTAATACGATCCACAAACTCTTGAGTGCGCTTCTTGCAAAGATTGAATTGTTTCTTCCTCTCCCAAACACCGTAAGAGTATTCCTTTGAATGATCTTTGGTACAGTGTGTATTTGTAGTAAAGGAAGCAAGGTGCACGAAGACGGATGTCAGTCCTTCTCCTTGGATCTTCTGGAAGTATCCCATAACACAAGTAGTCAATGATAGGTTATCGCCAATCCTCCTTTATAGCTTCGGATACAGCGAAGAGGTATTCAACCTTACCTTTTATGTCCTCATCCTCATATGACGGTGGTATTACCCATTCTTGACGGATAGTAACTCGTGTCTGATTTGGAAGAGTTAGACTTGAAGTCAAAGCAGCTAGAGCATCAACTTACTTATTTTCTTTCCTTGGCACATGCTGGAGGGTTACTTCACCAAGACATCCCATCAACTTCTGTGCATAATCATGATATGGTCTTAACTCAGTCTTCTGGACTTCATAGCTTCCCGAAAGCTGCTTGATCACTAATTGGGAGTCACCAAAAACTTGTACCTGTAGTTGTTTCATGTCGACAACCATCTTAAGTTCGAGTATGAGCGCTTGATATTCAGAAACATTATTGGAGCAATGATTCATCAAGGTAAATGAGTAGGGGATGACCTCTTCTTATGGAGTGACAAACACTACATCAGCATCAGCTCCATCTCGATGTGCCGCACAGTTAAAGTACATCTTCCATGTGGATCTAACTTCAATAGCCATTGGATCTTCATCAGGAAGTTCATCGCTCAGTTTCCAATCATCAGGTATCGGGTGGTCTACCAAAAAGTCAGCCAGTGTTTGTCCCTTGATAGCCTTTTGGGGAACGTACATAATCTCAAACTGTTGAAATTAAAGGTTCCATCTTGCAAGTCGATCACTAAGGACTGGTTTCGACATTACAAACTTGATGGGATTTTCCCTAGACACAGGACTAACAATATGAGCTTGAAAGTAGTGCTTCATTTTTCGAATCGAGATGGCTAATGCCAAACATAGCTTTTCAGTTGGAGAATAGTTTAGCTCATTCGGTGCCATCATTCTACTCAAATAGTAAAGAGAGTTTTCTTTGCCTTAACTATTTTCTTGACCCAGTAGTGCTCCAACTGACCTCTCTTGTGCCATGGTGTAGAGTATAAATGGTTTCCCAGGTATGGGTGCTGTAAGAACTGGTGGCTTCATTAGGTATGATTTGATACTCTCAAAGGCATTACTACAAGCTTGGTACCATTCGAAGAGAGTATCCTTCTTCATGAGACGACTAGATGGTTGACATTTTCCAACCAGGTTTGAGATGAACCTCTGTAACGCCTCAAATTTGGTACCCAAAATGCTATACAGTGCTCATGACCCCGAAAGACCACAATCTAACCCATGACTGATATCTGTACCTGTATACTGGATAATATACTGAATAATATGGAAACATAAACTAAACGGCCATAAGGTTCACATAACTAAAGTAAAACATAACATCTAAACGGGGTATAAAAAACCCAAAACAACTGGAATAATTGCCTGAACATAATAGTCTGGAAAGCTTCTAACTGACTGAACTATCTGAGTAAGGATTTGATGGGACATGTACCCAACTAAATCCAACTAATAAACTAATTAATGAGATAATAAAGAAATAATCATGTCCTCGAAGGATGAGGACTCACTGCTAACTCTGACTGTTGATATCTGAAATCTACTGATGCTCTGGAGTTCGTGTCTCCGAACCTATGGTATAAGACACCATAGCACAAATGTGTCAGTACTTTGAATATACTGGAATGCATGTGAGGTAGGTTGAATGCATGGGGTTCATATGCATAAACAATACTGGCTAAGTAACTAATATGAACGTGAGATTACATGCTTGCATATATAGTAACTATATCTAGAATTGTGATAACATGAGTATGCTGATGACTAACATAAATAATGACTGAATTCTGATAACTGATAACATGAGTGACTATATCTGACAATCCTGAATCTGATAGAACTAGCTTAGTTCCGTACTATATCTGAGTTGGCTATATTTGACAGTCTTAAATTCTGAAGAAATATCTGAGTTCTTTTACTAAGAGTGTGGGAGGTAGTCATCTAACCGACATGCCCCAAATAATGCATTATAGCTGGGTTGGGGTCCAATCTATGCCCTGATTGGAAGGGTGTCAATACCGCGCCACTGGTAAGGACAACATGTGAGTGACCCTAATATAACAGGTAACTCTAGTGAGAATGGTGAGAACCCTTATATAGTAGGCTAAGTTACCTCATATACCCTCATATAGCAGACTATGATGTCTCAACCTATGCTAGCTAGATAGTTCTGGAATACAAGGATTGCTTCTAAGAATCACACCCTCATATAACAGGTGAGTTCCCATCCTTGGGTTTGCTCGGTGCTAATTTCTACAACCATCTGAATAGACACTGAACATGATTTACTGAACCGAGCATGGACTTAGTTACTAACTTTTGTTGACTGACAGAATACTACTGATATCTGACAACTAGCTGAGTTCATGAGATTATGGAGATTTCCTGAGTCATAAGACTGTTTGAAGTCTAAGGATCATAGCTTGACTGAGAGTATCGTGAAAACATGACATGGCTCTAGGCACACAACTAATATTTTAGGTACAAGTACCCCCAGGACTCGTTAGAAGGAAACTGACAAAGCATGACCTACTTGAACACATCACTAACATCATAATCCATAATACATTTATTGAAGTATTTCATCAAACATGTGATCTGCATAAACTTGTACATACATGGGGATTTCATGATATCATGCTAGTTGGGCATTTTCCTTCATCTAGGCATTTAAAAAAAAACAAGGTAGTCATGGTATGTGTAAACAATATTATACAACAATTAAACATCATGATTCAATTCTAATTTCATCATTCAAGGGTTTAATCATAAGTTTACATGAATCTACCTCTATACTTATCAAATCCACATAAAATTTATCCCCCAACGTGGAATAGAATTCAATTACTCATTATCAACATGAACAAGAGTAGCCCAATCATGAAATTCATAAAGAAAATCCATAAACTTAAACTTTGAAAAGAGATTCTTGGGCTTTATGGATTGAAGGAGTCCATGAATGAACACTATGCATACCTAGGTTGCGTTTTTCTTGAAATTCTTGAACTTGAAGAATTTAAATCTCTTAGTTCTTGAAGAAAATCTAGATTTTGTTCTTGGAGATTAATGTTAGAGAGAAAACCCTAGTTTTGTTGTTGTGAAAGAATAATGAATTTTTGAGCTTTGGTCAGATATAATTGGGTATATAAACGGGTGGTAAAAAACCAAAAATCCTTTTTTAAAACGGCTTTAATTTGCTGAATTGGGACTTGCGATGGCTCGTGCGACGGTCTATCGCTAGGGAGACTGTCCGTCGTTTTGACCGGCGTACGTGGACCAAGAAAAGGGCTTACTGCCTAAGTAGCGATGGCCTGGGCGACGGTTTGTCCCAAGTTTGATGGTCTGTCAACCTGCCAGTCGCACCTTATCCAGAAGGTGGCCTCACTGTTTCCCTTACAACGGTCGTGGGCGATGGTTCGTCGCTAGTTCGATGGTTCGTCGGCCTCACCGTCGCATCTGGGTGATTTTTACTGCCTTCTGTATTTTGGCCATAACTTTCTCCTCCGATGTCGGATTTTGATGAAATTAGTATCGTTGGAAAGCTAATTCAATTTTCCACATGAAAAAAGTGAAAATCTTAAAAATACCATATGTACAAAAAGTGAATTCATCTTTCAAAGAAAGCTTCTAACATTCTTGAGACGATTTCAAGCTAGGAAAAGTATGGGGTATTACAACCTACTTAAATATGCTAGCCTTCCTTGAAGGATTTTTAACTCAAGAATATTTCGAGGCTTGGGTATCTTCAAAATTGTATCGACCTTGGCTTGATCAATTTCAATTCCTCGGTGTCACACAATGAAGCCAAGAAACTTTCTGAAAGTAACTCCAAAGGCACACTTTAATGGATTCATCCTAAGTTGATATCTTTGAATTAAATTGAATATCATTCTTAGGTATTTTAAGTGGTCTTCTCGCTTTCTTGACTTCACCACTAGATCATCCACGTAGCATTCAATATTTTTATGGAGTAGGTCATCAAAGATGTTCTGCATAGCCCTTTGATAAGTGGCGCTAGCGTTCTTCAAGCCAAAAGGCATCACCTTGTAGCAATAAATACCTTTGGGCGTACGAAATGCAGTGAGATCTTCATCCTTTGGTGCCATGCGGATTTGATTGTAGCCGGATGAACTATCCATGAAGGAAATTGCCTCATAACCAGTGGTGGCATCAATCATCAACTCTGGTATGGGGATTGGAACATCATCCTTAGAGCATACATCATTGAGATCTCAAAAGTCGATACAAACTCGAATTTGGCTATTCTTCTTTCGTACTGGAACAATACTTGAAATCCACGTAGGATATTTTTTTTCATGAATAAAGCTATTTTCAATGAGTTTGTTAACTTCATTTTTGATTAGTGGAACCAACTCTTGCATAAAGTGCCTTTGAGCTTGCTTAACAGGACGAGCACCATTCTTGACCACCAGCTGATAGATTACTACTTTCGAATCTAAGGTAGGTATTTCCTTATAAATCTAAGCGAAGACATCCATATATTCTTTAAGTATATCCATATACACAATTTCTTCCTTCATCTCTAGAAAAACACTTAGGTAAGTTGGTCTTAGGTCTTCATTTGTTCCAAGATTAACTTCTTTTAAGGGATTTATTGTGGCCTTCACTCTTTTTTCAAGTTAAGATAGAGCATCTCCAGTATCTTGCTCCTCTTAAGGATCATTGTCATTGATGGATATGTGGTGAAAATAGAAAGTATCTCTCATCTCTTCATTAATCTTAATTTAAGATGAGGCCTCATTCTCATTTTGGGTCATAACACGATATGAGGAGCCAACACTTTCTTTATCTTCCTCACGTTCCTTGGTATAAACCACAGTATAAGCCTTTTATTTTAACACCTTATTGCATGAAACTACCAGTTCCGTCTGTCGCTTCATTCTAGAAGGAACCAAACTTTGGAAATCCTTCTATATTTTAAGTGAAGAGTGCATCATTATGCTTTGATGACTCTTCTTACACTTATTATTTTTCTTCTTATTTAGAGGTCCCAACCTTTCAAATACAGAAGTTCTTGCAGTTGATCCTCCAAGTCGGTCAAATATAGAGGGTTTTTTATTAGCAGCAACGAATTCTTCTTTCACTATGATGTAATTACTGACTGCCCTTCTTAAAGATATGCGAATTAGTGGTGGTTGCGTGTATCCTAGGCCTTCACATGCCTGCCTAGTTGTACCTCTAACAAAAGTTTAACCAACCTTGATGGTTCATTAGGATTGTATCCAGCCTTTACAAATAGCTTATATACATTTGGGTCAAAGCCTTCTTTCATACACTTCATGGGGAGCATCATATCTTGTGGCAGATTTTGAGCCACAGGCTCTTCAAGAAGTCTTGAGGATGGATTTATTGCATCAATCTTACTGATAAGTAAAGTTATCCCCTTTAGTACATTATCTTGGGAATTCGATGAATGATCTTTCTCTTTTCTGACCTTCGGTACGTAGTGAATAATGGGAGTTGCCGACACTTTCTTTATTTGAAGTGGAGATAAAATTCTTGGTGGCGACTTTTTTGACAATCACTGCAACCTTCTTAGATGCAAGATCATCACACTTGGTTTTGGTCACATCTTCAACCCTTTTCTCTTCCACTGCATATTTTTTTAAGTAGAATTTTGCATTGGCAAAATGTGACTCAACTTCAGTGAATGGCTTGTCATCGGCAACTATCTTTCTTTCCACTCTGCCTTCAACGTACTTCAAGCATTGATGGTAAGAGGACGAGATAATTTTATTCCCATGCACCCAAGGCCTACCAACCAATATATTGTATGAAGTTTTGGCATTGATCACATGCATCAATGGGTTTGATTGAAAATCATCCATATGAATCCCCAACTTGATACATACCATGGCTCTCTAACCCCTTTGGTTGAAGCCTTGGATCATTATATGAGTTTCGTCCAGTTCGCTAGTAGCGATGCCAAGTTCCTTCATCGTGCGGATAGTCAGGATGTTGACTCCAGATCCATCATCTATCAAGATTCTATTGATCTTCTTTCATAGAATTTGACCCACCATGTATAAGGGACGGTTATGTAGGGCCCCACCAAGCAGAAGATCGTTATTTGTGAATGTGATTTTTGTATCACACATATGTGCCTCTTCGCCAAGAGTTTCATCAAGCTTTTCGAAAGGTGAAGGAACTCCCACGGGTAGATTTTCACCCTTTGTCCCCTCTTTGGCAATATTAAAATAAGGAACCTCAAGGTTGACTTGGGCAGTCTTTGCAAGAAACCAACTTGGTAAAATTATTCCAAAGTTACTGGACACCGTGGTTTTTGGTGGTGAAGCTCTGTCACCCTCTTCTTCTTTGAAAGTTCAACCAACTTCTGTTTCCTTAGTTTCTTCACTATTCTCCTTCTGGCTTGTTGCTTGGATAACTCCTTTTGCAGACTCATATTCTTGTGTCTGCGCCTGGTCACCAGAGTTCAACCTTCATCATCACCTTCATCAATTAAAGTCCTGTCTGGCTCTAATATCTTTTTATTATGATCTTCGACACATATTTGGACTGGATCGAGTGAATAAAAGTAATCGAGATTTGATGAGAATTGGCCGTCTCATCGTCGAAGATATTTTTCTCTTTTGCCAGTTGCATGACTTTATCTTTAAAGACAAAGCATTTTTCCAGAGGATGACTTACGAGCCTATGATATTTACAATAATTAGGGTCAATTGTCCTTCCAGCTTCATTGGGATGCTTCATCTCTGGGAGTTCAATGATCTTATGCTTAAGGAGTTCATAAAAAATCTCAGCAACATCAGAATCAAGGAAGGGATATTCTTTTTCTTACATCTCTTTTAAAGTTTTCTAATTTAGACATGCTCCAGAAGTCGTTTTCACACTTTGTTTCTTGCTCATCTTTGTGGTGACCTTCACAGGAGACACATCGACATTCATGGATTCCTTGTTTTCATTTTTGGGGATAAACTTGCCCCATGTTTTGGGTTTCTGCTTATCATTTCCCCTTCGAGGGTCATGGATAGGCGCTGATCCCTTTCCAGTAGAAAACATGCTCAACTTTATAACATGAGCATGGGTAGCTAGCTCTTCAAAGGATTTAGGGTTAATGCCTTGAAAGATGTAGAGAAGTTCCCAGTGCATTTCTTGGACGCACATCTCTATTGCAGAAGCTTTGCTGAGGCTATCTTTGTAGTTTAGACTAGTATTTCTACATCGATTGATGAAGTCAATGACTGATTCATCCTTTTTTTTGCCGAGTATTTGTGAGCTCTACCATGCTCACTGTACGCCTTGTACTATAAAAGCGATTTAGGAACTTGTGCTCCAATTGCTCCCAACTATCGATGGAATTAGGCTCAAGGTTCGTATACCAATCAAAGGCGTTTTCCTTTAGGGAACGAACAAACTGTTTGACAAGATAGTCACCGTAAGTTCCAGCATTGTTACATGTCTCAACAAAATATGTGACATGCTGTTTTGGGTTCCCTTTGCCCTCAAATTGTCGAAATTTGGGAGGTTGATAACCGACAGACATTTTAAGGCTATTTATCCTTACAGTGTAGGGATTGTCATACATAAGGGAAGATTCGGTGACAACATCATATTTGTCTTTGAGGGTCCCTTCAATGAATTCCCTTAATTGTCCAATCGGGATCATTCTCTCTGAAGAAACTTGCACCTCTTTAGTCGGTGGTGTTTGTTTCATTGGATTTTTTGTCTCATGAACTTCTGAAGATTTTTCAGGTGCATGACTAGACTCTCTATCTATCAGACCTTCCACTCTATCCACTATCTTATCAATTCGAGCATCTTGATTCTGAACATATTTGGTCAGGCTCTCAATTTCCTTTGTCAGGTTCACAAGTTGCTCCTCCATAGAAGAGGCATCAGTCACCATCGCTTGCATAATCACTAGAAATGTTGGAGAGTAACACGGATTATCGCACAAGTTGATCTTTGAAGTGCTCAACTTATGCGGTGCGGTCGAAGATGGTGAGTTGCTTGAACGATCATCACTCTTTGTGCCAGAGTATTTAGAACTGGAATGCTCAAGTAGAGCTAGAGTCTTCTTAAGCGATTCTGCCACACTGCTTCCTTCTTCCGAAGTACTTTCATTGGAATTCGTTTCTTTTGGGGTTGAAAATCCAAAAAACTGGAGTTGGCGCGGACAACACTGGAAGTGTTTGTTGTCCTAGAAAGCCTGTCTTGCTCCTCGTGACAGCTCCTAAGCTTCCAAAAGTAACACCAAGGATGTTTTCTACTTCAGCAGAGAACTTTGAATCCGCAACCTTAGAAGTAGTTGATTGAGAGTTGACCTTCTTGAAAGTCATTTCAGAGTTGTTGAACTTTGCAATTGAAAAAGTTGAGAGATTGCCCATTGGGTGTGCCAAAATTTGTTGGACAATAAAATTCTACAGGCCAAAAATAAATAATTCAAGACAAGAAAATATATATATTGCAACAATCAATTTATTGATTCAAATGCGAGTGTTACAATCTCTATGAATCCTCTAATGCTCCTTTTCAAATATAAATTTAAGGGCTTAAAGCTTGATCTTGAATTTGAACTTGATTTGTTGATTTGAGGGTCTTGATCTTGACTTGTGCTTGAATTCAAGGGCTTTTGAGCTTGTTCTTCTTGAATATTGCGGTCTTGATCTTGAATTTTGATGAACTTGATTTGAATGTTTGAGTTTTTTTTAGAGAAATAGCGGCGTTTGATCCACGAGTTTTCTCTTGCTACTTGTTAGAGTTCTGGGGGGTGTCCTTTTTCTGAATTATGAGGCCCCCATTTATAGTTGTAGGAAAGGATGAGTCATGATGAATATGGACTTTCTTTGACCAATCAGATTTAAGTGATGTGGTGTCTTTTATGGGTTTTTATTTCATGAGCCTGCTGCATCAGTTTGACATGTGGCACAGTCCTATTGGCTCCTTCACTTGACTTGGCATGCTACGTCATTTGACACGTGACACTTATTTGGGCTTCTAGAATATAACAATATCTTGGGCTTAGTAAAGTGGGTTCATCATTTGTAGCCCAAATTAATGGACTAACCCAACAAATATTGGGTCTTATTTTAATCCATTCCTATTTGGACTTAAATAATTAATTCAATTATATTAATCCGCAATATTTATTTAGGACTAATATATTTTGAATTTAATATAATACGAATTTTGTACCGATTTAAATTTAATAAAATTGCATTGCCCACAATGGTCCCTTTAGCCTTGACACACCCATTAAGAAACTCAATAATTAGAAGTGTATTTTATTTTTTTATCCTTCTTGACATTGTAAAATTCAATAATCAATTATGCATGAAAACTTGGTGCAATTATTCCAATTCATGCATGCATAAGTCTACTCTTGAAAAGAGAAGAAAAAGTAAAATTTCATATTTAAAGTTAGTATTGAAAATATAAAATTATTACTTTCAATAATTTTGAAAAATTTAGTTATATTTAATACTATCAAGGATAGAATGGGAAAAATATGTGTAAAATATTCTTGATTTTACAACTTGAACAAATAAATTGAAACAAATATTTTTAGAAAGAAGGTCAACTAAAACAAATGGAAGGAGTATTTACACCTTATACAGGTTCTTTATTTGTTAGTCTATCAACCTGAGACTTTATCACGCACCCCAAATATACCTCTTAGATTTTTCACTTTCCCTTAGTCTTTCGAGATTAGCTAATTAAGATTTACATAGACGAGGCTCCTTCATCACGAGCTTAGAATTAAAGCAACTTATTGTATAATCCACGCCTAATTACAATTGATTAGTGATAAAGAAATCTTAATAATGTATGATTCCCAAGAAATTAATACAGATGTCCTCCTCCGAACTATGTGTTAATACTAAATCATCATTTTCTTGAGACCTTCCCCTTTTGTACTTGAATTCTTTTTTGTTTATTTTGGAATGAAAGAGGGACCACTATTTCCCTTACGGATATAAAGGAATTTATGTCACTCCTCAAAATTATAGTATATGTTAAAAAATATTATATGTCGTCCTTGTCCTTCAAACACATATCTTTAAAAAGAAGATTTAGTCGTGAAAGCAAAGCGAATTTAGAACTTAAGTTCATATGTGAACTCGTATGTGGATCGCCTCTGGATTCACCCACATATTTAAGGTTCTCGTGTCAGGGGCAAAGTCAAGTAAAGTTGAGGGGTTTATTTGAGTCCCGTCAACTTCTTGATGTGTTTATTCTTCATATTGAATCACCTTAGTGAAAATTTTAATTCCACTACTATCTCACATACATGATATCATCTTTCATTAGAGCTCGTTTCATGTGTTTATTCTTCATATAGAATCACCTTAGTGAAAATTTTAATGCCACTACTATCTCACATACATGACATCATCTTTCATTAGAGCTCGTTCCAAGTTAAATAGGTTCTTTTTAAGTTTTTTCTTGATTGGTAAAGGGTCAAAGTTACTTCTCTATTATGTGGGTATGTTGATTAGACCTATTATTCTTTGGAGTTATTTATTTCTTTAGCTCTCACTATTTCAATGTTTTTGTACTGTTGTTTGATTTTTGCTGTCAAAATCGCATTATTAATCTTCAGATTATGTGAGATACCCTATTCATAGAAAATGTGTGCCTCATTTTAGCTTCCGCAGATTGAACAAATGTCTTATTCAGTTGGTAGGAATGGAAGTCTTATTCAGATTGTTGTGTATGTGATAAACGATTTGCTTGGGACAAAGTTTAGCTCCTACTTACGAATGGAAATAATGGATCCTGCGAACAAAACGAGGCTCTTCATGGAGTGTTTTTTTTTTTTTTTTGGCTTTCTTCCAATGCAAATTTGACAGTGAAGAAGCCTTCTCCCAGATCTATGAGGATTAAATTTTCATAGATCTGGGAGTTTCGTTTTAAGGCATTGATGATTGAAATTCTTCTCCACACTTTTGATTATGACCGCATTTTTCAAAGAGTAGTGTAATTTGTTTTTCGCTCAAGAGAGAGTTTGATGAAGTTTTCCTCCACTGGGTAATTTAAGGGATTTTCCTTCTGAGGCTCCGATTCGTAGTACGTTGTCGCCAAGAGATTTTCCTGTGTGACGATTTCTTTGTAAGACATTTTTGGGGGTTTGTCTAATTTCATTGGATTTGTGTCCAGATCTGGTGGTTCTGGTGGAACAAAGGGAGTACGATTGGTAGTTGGCAATGCCGTCTGAGTCATACGATTGATAGAGTAGGAAATTCTATGTCGGAGTTTTTTTAGTGAAAGGCTTGTCTTTTTTTCCCTAGAACAACAATATGCATGATTGGAAATATCTTAAATTCTTATGTGTCTTAATCTCTAAGCACCGATAAACTTGACATAAAATTTATGGAAAGAGGATGATTTCGGAAATTTATGATCTACCACAAACTTGAGACATTTATATGACTATATATTATTTCAGCGGGGATAAATAAAAATTACAAAGTTATTTTTAATTATAGGAATATGACATTTACTTTTAGACCCAAAAGGAAAAATAAATCCACTTAGATCATTGTCTTTGTTGCCAATTCCACCTCTATCATGAGCTCGATAAATAACTTCTCACGACACAATGGGAAAACAAAAATACCACTCCGAAATCTTCTTGTACTTTCCAGTTTCACTTCGTTCAACATCTATATTTCTACTAGTAATTATGTGGCCCTTCGATGCATTGAATTGTTTTCTTAGCGTGTGTTTGGAATCAGAAATTAAAACATAGAAGTATTTTTGTTTACTTTAATTTGCAAACGAATGTAACTTTCCTTGTCCTAATTGGTAATTTGGTATAACGAAGGTTAAATGCAAATAATATTTGAACGTAAAAGGATACATATAACCGTTTTCCTCTGATATATAATAACCTCAATGACCCGATTATTCGTATATATCAATTCCACCCTAAGAAAAGAAGGTACTAGTTTTTTTTCTCCTTCTTTTCTAGAAAGTGTTTTGAAGCCTAAAGGGGTTGGGGGCGGGGAGTGAAGGTAGAAGAAAAGAAATTTTAAAAAAAAGTATCCTGAACCAACTAAGTTTGATCAATGATTTTAATTTTAATATATATGAAACTTCTAATAATAAAATATACCTAAGAATTAGTGCATGCAACATTATTTACTTTATAAGCATACTTTTGTCCCACTAAATTTGAAACATCTATCGTGTCAATGAACATGCAAGCAATACCACTTAACATTATCATAATGTATATTGACTTGATTTCGGTGGGGATATATGAATTATGGACCACTAATTCCAACTTTTTTTTTTCAATTCTTTTAGCCAATAAATGGGTGCATAAATTAATGTGTTGGTAGTCGTATATAAATAGCATGCATATGTTGTGCAGTTCCAAAATGATATATCAATCACTAGCATAAATGGAAAAGTATGAGCTGTTTATGGTGATATCGTTGATGGATATAATAGTGAGTAGATGGAGATTGTAACGAATGGATCTTGGGCCTATCTCAACCTCAAAAGCTAGCTCATGAGGGGAGGATAGTCCAAGTCCATATACGGAGATCAATTACCCATCCCTTTTCCGATGTGGGATACTTAACACTCCCCCACAAGCCCAGGTCTCGTTAACTGGAGCGTGTACAATATAATATGGGGGCTCAACATCGGTGAAAAAATATTTGGGATGAACCTCACTTTGATACCATGTAAAATGAACAGAGTATCTTTAGTACTCAGGATCTTCAAGATTGAAGAAGAAGAAAAAGAAGAAGAAGAAGAAGAAGAAGAAGAAGAAGAAGAGGAGGAGGAGGAGGAGGAGGAGGAGTTGTGAGCTTAGAGAGAAGATAATATTGATCATTGATAGAGAGAAGAATGAATGAAAAAAATGACTTTAACGATTATATGGTACAATAGTAGTCTTTATACTGTATTATTACAACTAACTTAACTTAATACTAGTTGAGCCTTTCTTAGCTTAATAAGCCAGCTTAGTATGACATCAACATCTTCTTGCTTATTATTCAACAGCCCCCCTCAAGCTAGGAATGGTGAAGATATTGATCATTCCTAGCTTAGACATAAGAAGTTCATGTTGAGGTTTGTTTAGGCTCTTTGTAAGGAGATCAACAGGTTGTTCCTTGATAGAGATGTACTCAGTTTTCACTAACCCTTTTTGAACCTTTTCCCTTATAAAGTGTCAGTCAATTTCGATATGCTTGATCCTCTCATGATACACTGGGTTTGCAGCTATTTGAATAGATGATTTGCTATCACTATATATACTTATTGGTAGGTGTATCTGTACTCCAAGATCTTTCATTAAACCAGTTAACCATGTTAACTCAGAGACAGTTGTGGCCATACTTCTGTATTCAGCTTCTGCTGAACCTCTTGAGATAGTATTTTGTTTCTTTGTCTTCCAGGAGACTAAGCAGTTTCCTAATTTTATAATAAACCTATCACTGACCTTCTTGTGATTGCACATGATGCCCAGTCAGTATCACAGAATGTTGATAAATGGTCTTCTCTGTTACTGGATATTAGGATTTCTAGACCAGGTTGCTATTTTATGTACTTGACTATTCTGAGAGCAGCCTCCATATAAGATTTTTTTGGTTGATGAAGGTATTGATTGAGTGTTTGTACACTGTATAATATGTCAGGCCTAGTTACTGTCAGGTAAAATAATTTTTCAATTAACTTTTGATAGCCTGCTTGATCTTCTATAAGCTCATCTGTTACTTCTGAATTCTGATGCTTGACATTTTCCAATAGCTGATCATATTCTCTAGTAGTGAACTTAGTATTGTTGTCCATGGGTGTAGTTGATGGTTTGGAAGCACTAAGTCCAGTTTCTGATATTAATTCCAGGGCATATTTTCTCTGATGCATTACAATTCCTGACTTGGACCTTGCAAATTCAATTCCCAAGAAGTATTTTTGTTCTCCCAAGTCCTTCATTTTGAGTGCCGTGTTTAGTGAAGTTTTTGTGTCTTTGATTAGTTCCAAGTTGTTCCCAGTTATAAGCATATCATCTACATATACCAATACTACAGTAAATCATTTTTCAGTCTTCTTAGTATATAGAGAGTGATCATACTGACTTTGAACAAATATGTCCTTTTGTAGTGCTTCAGCTAACTTTGCATTCCATTGTCTTAGAGCTTGTTTTAATCCATATAAGGATTTCTTAAGTCTGCATACTTGCTTCATTCCCCCTAACTTTGAAATCCTTGAGGGAGATCCATGTAGATTTCATAATAAAGGTCACCTTGTAGGAAGGCAGTATACATATCCATTTGATGTATATGCTAGCGTCTAGCAGCAGCAATGGCCAGGATAGACCTAAAGGTTACTATTTTTACTTCTGGGCTGAAGGTTTCTTGGTAATCAATTCCTTCTTGCTGACTATACCCCTTTGCCACAAGTCTAGCCTTATACCTCTCTATTTGTTTATTTGTTTTGTATTTGACTTTATAGATCCATTTGCAGCCAATTACAGATTTGTTCTGAGGTAGTTGAACTATGTCCCAGGTTTGATTCTGCTGCAGTGCATCTATTTCAGCTTTCATGGCTTCAGCCCATTTTTTGTCTTTAACAGCTTCTGCATAAGTATTTGGTTCAGTCGCAACAGATATAGTAGTTATGAATGCAGTATATTTAGGGTGAAGATAATCATAAGTTAGGTATTTTGATAGTTCATAAGGTGTATCTTTATCCAAGGTTAGAGATACAAACTCTTTCATCTAACAAGGTAGATGAGTCCCTCTGGTAGACCTTCTAGGTAATGGAGGTACAATCTCATTATGAGTTCTTCTGGTAGATCTTCTAGGTGCTGAAGATATAGGCTCATTATATGCAGAGTTATTTTGTACTTCTGCAAGTTGCTCAGGTATAACCTCTTGTGAGTTAGCTGGTTCAGTTGTAGTTTGTGTGATGTTGTTGATTAAACCTGTCATCTGCACACTTGGGCTTACAGTTATAGGTATAGAATAATTGTTACACATAATGTCCATACTAGAAAATAAGGTAGAACTCTCTGTATTCTGATGGGCAAAAAGAAAGATATTTTCCTTAAATTATACTTCTCTACTTACAAAGAATGTTTTCTTGTTGAGATCATAAAGAATGTACCCTTTTTGAGTGTCAGAGTACCCTAGATGAATAGATTCCCTAGATCTAGATTGTAACTTGTTTGTTTCTTGTAAATTTTTAGCAAAGCTCAAACAGCCAAGTACACTCAGATGTATAAGAGAAGGTAATCTATTGTTTATTTTTTCAAAAGGAGAAATGTAATTAGTAACTTGTGAGGGCAATCTATTTATAACATAAACTGCAGCTTGTACACAATACCCCTAAAATTTAATGGGAATAGAACCCTGGAACCTCATGGCTCTAGTTACTTCAAGGATGTCTTTGCTTTCTCCCAGCAACTCCATTTTACTGTGGAGTATAAGGGCAACACTTTTGATGAATTATACCTAAACTAGTAAGAAAATCATGAAATATAGAGTTGACAAATTCTATTCCATTGTCACTTCTTATTATTTTCATAACAGAATCATATTTGGTTTTGACATATGCTAGGAAGTTTAAGATTTGCAAAAATACCTCAGACTTAAGCTTTAGTAAGAACACCCAAGTAAACCTAGTAAAATCATCAGCAATAGTTAGAAATGACTTAAAATCATCAGCAATACTAGTCCTATATGGACCCCAGACATTCATATAAATCAGTTCAAAAGGTTTGACTATAGTAGTAGTACTTGTAGAAAATGGTAACCTAACTTGTTTTGCACAGGGACATAGAGTGCATTTATTTACAGACTCAATTATACTAGAAGTCTTCTTGGGCAGTAATTTGGTTAAGATGCTTGAAGAAACATGTCCCATTCTCTTATGCCAGAGACTAATACCATGTTGGCACAATTGGTCTTTCGTTCTTTAGTAGTGTTGTGTCCAACAATACAATAGATACCTTCATGTTGTTTACCAATCTCCTTCACCATCCCAGTGAAGAGATCCTAAAATATACAAAAATCAGAATAAAACTTAACTGAATAATTCAACTGCTTGATTAGTTTTGCAACAGATAACAAGTTGAATTTAAAATCCGGAACATAAAACACATTGTGCACTCTGGTTCTTGAAGAAATACTACTAGAACCAATGTGAGACACCTTACTTAGTTCACCATTTGTTATACCACTTGTTTTAATTTTTCTGTGTGTGCTAGTGTGTTTGTGTCAAGTATTGATTTGTCATATGTCATATGATTTGTAGCCCCTGAGTCAATAATCCATTTTTGAGGATTGGTGGTGACTGTCAGAGCACTACAAATACCTGTCATGTGCGCAGAATGAGTAGTTGTGTGGCCTGATTCCAGGTTATTGATAGTGTCTTTCTTAAGTAGTTGACATATATGCTCATACTATGTTTGAGTAAACCTTGGTTCATCATTGTATCCAAGTTAGTTCCCTTGTGTAGTTTCACCATGATAAGTTGATGAATAACTAGCTCCAGTAGTAGCAGTAGTTTCGTAAATGTTCCTTGATTAGGATATTGACCATATTCACTTGATTGAGGCCAATCTTGTATAACAACATTATGTGCAGTAGGACCTCTTCTGAATCTATACCTGTTGTCAGTGTTGTTTCTTAGCTCATGTTTTTCTTTCTGTCCAATCTTTGGGTGATCTGGTGGATATCCTATCAATTGATAACACTCCATTTTGTAGTGTCTCTTAAACTTGCAATGATCACAGAAAGCATTGGGGTTGTAGTTAGGATTGAATTTTCTTTTGAACCTTGTGTTTCCAGTTCCAGATTTAGCATACATAACTATAACATTTGCTTCTCCTTGATTTTTGTTAACCATAGATCCAAACAGCCCCACTGCAATAGAGGTAGCAAACACAGCTCTTTGATTTTCATCACTCATTACCATTACATATGCTTGATTAACACTTGGTACAGGACTCAATAACAGAATGTGACTCCTAACTTGAAGTATGACTCATTTAGTTCCATCAGAAATTGATATAATTTCTGTCTCTATAGGTATTAAATGAACTCCTTGAACTTATCATAATTACAGCTAGGAGCTAGAATCATAGACTCAAATTCATCCCAAAGGTCTTTAAGCCTTGTGTAGTACACATAAACTGATTGTGTTCCTTGATTGCATGTTGCAATTTCTTGATGGATGTTGAATGCTCGAGATCCATCAATTTTTTCAAACCTTTCTCTTAAATCTTCCCACACAGCCTGTGCATTTGTGGCATATACAACACCTTTTATGAGATTGCTTGCTACAGAGTTCATCAACCATGATAACACAGTTGCATTCACTCATTCCCACTGATAACCTAGATTATCTGGTACAGATTCTTTTCTGCATGAGCCATCAACTAACCCTAATTTGTTTCTTCCCAACAGTGCTATTCGTATCGATTTACTCCATATTGTATAGTTCTCACTTTCTTTTAGTTGAAATGAAATAATCGATGTTCCACTAACATCAGTTGATTGTAGATATAGCGGATGATTGTAATCTATTTGTAGGCATGTTGTTGCAGTACTAGCATTTCCTATAGTTGTACTATCGGTAGTTCCAGTATGTGCCATTTCACTTGATTGTGTACTACAATTTTCCTTCAAAATATTCACAGTACTTCCAATTGCACAAATGTAAGTAAATTGATGAGAAACTCACAATGTAAGTAAATTTTCTGATGTTGCAGCAATTGAATTTAGCAATTCTGCAGAAGTGTAATCTTGTGACTCAACTGAATTTAGCAATTGCGATTGACTGAAATCCCCAATTTTTGATCGACTGAAATCCCCAATTTCCAAATTGCGTAACTGAGAACCAGAAAAGAAAATACAGATGCAACTTTCTTAGGCTGTTGAACCTCTCTTTGGTACCATGAACAGAGTATCTTTAGTACTCAAGATCTTTAGGATTGAAGAAGAAGAAGAAGAAGAAGGAGAAGAAGGAGAAGGAGAAGAAGGAGAAGGAGAATGAGAAGAAGAAGAAGAAGAAGAAGGAGGAGGAGGAGGAGGAGGAGGAGGAGAAACAGAGGGAGAAGAAGAGGAAGAAGAAGAGGAGGAAGAAGAATAGGAAGAAAAGGAAGAAGAAGAAGAGGAAGAAGAAGCAGAGGAGCTGTGACTTAGAGAGAAGATAATATTAATCATTGATAGAAAGAAGAATGAATGAAAAAAATGATTTTAATGAATGAAAAAAATGATTTTAACGGTTATGTGGTACAATAGTAGTATTTATACTGTATTACTACAATTAACTTAACTTAATACTAGTTGAGGCTTTCTTAGCTTAATAAGCTAGCTTAGTATGACATCAACATCTTCTTACTTATTATTCAATAGAATGGATCTTGGACCTAACTCAACCTTAAAAGCTAGCTCCACATACTTTACAGAGATTTGATGGATTGGTTGACGGTCTGAGAATGGATTATTACTATTTGATGAATTGTCCATTTGCAGAAGGAATAGTGAAGAACACCGTGAATAGGCATTTGCAAGTTGATCCGAAAATAAACAAAACAACAATAGCAAGAAGGAAAATAAACAAAGTAATAAAAGGAGAAAATAAGAGAAGAGGCAGAAAAGAAGAAGCAAGAAAAGTAACGAAGGACACGAAAGAGAAAAAAGGTTAAAAAAAACTAATTTCATTAAAATGAACCTCAAAAATCTATTAGTTCATTATATCTAGTTTAATTCCTAAGAATATTAATTCTCACGTAATCAGAAAAATATTTTAAAAATAATATGATCTTAATTGATACAACTACCTTAAATTTTAATTCCATCAATAATTTTAATACCACTCCGAAATCTTCTTTTACTTTTCAGTTTCACTTCGTTCAACATCTATATTTCTGCTAGTAATTATGTGGCCCTTCGATGCATTGAATTGTTTTCTTAGGGTGTGTTTGGAATCAGAAATTAAAACATAGAAGTATTTTTATTTACTTCAATTTGCAAACGGTACATGTAAATTTCCTTGTCCTGATTGGTAATTTGATTTAATGGAGGTTAAATGCAAATAATATCTGAACGTAAAAAGATACATATAACCATTTTCCTTTGATATAATAACCTCAATGACCCCATTTTTCGTATATATCAGTTCCACGCTAAGAAGGTACTACTTGTTTTTCTTCTCCTTCTTTTCTAGGAAGTGTTTTGAAGTCTAAAGGGGTTGGGACTTGGGGGTTAGGGGTGGGGAGTGCAGGTAGAAGAAAAGAAATAAAAAAAAAAAAAGGAATCCTGAACCAACTAAGTTTGATCAATGATTTTAATTTTAATATATATGAAACTTCTAATAATAAAATATACCTAAGAATTAGTGCATGCAACATTATTTACTTTATCAGCATACTTTTGTCCCACTAAATTTGAAATACCTAAAGTGTCGATGAACATGCAAGCAATACCACTTAACATTATCATAATGTATATTGACTTGATTTCGGTGGGGATATACGAATTATGGACCACTAGTTCCAACTTTTTTTTTTTTTTGCAATTCTTTTATCCAATAAATGGGTGCATAAATGAATGTGTTGGTAGTCGTATATAAATAGCATTCATATGTTGTGCAGTTCCAAAATGATATATCAATCACTGGCAGAAATGGGAAAGTATAAGTTGTTTATGGTGATATCGTTGATGGATATAATAGTGAATGGATGGAGATTTGATGGAGGAGGAGGATATGGATTGGTTGATGGTCTAAGAATGGATTATTACTATTTGATGAATTGCCCATTTGCAGAAGGAATAGTGAAGAACACCGTGAATAGGCATTTGCAAGCTGATCCTACTCTTGCTGCTGCCCTGGTTAGGATGCACTTCCACGATTGCTTCGTTGAGGTTAGTTAATAATTTTTTCCCTCTCGCTTTCTACATATATATAGATATTATCTATGTGCGTGCCGTGCGCAGGGCGGGGCGCTGGCAGCGTTTGTGTATTTTAATGACAACATTTTATTCATGAAAATATTAAAGATAAATATATATATATACCCACATTATTTACTAATTAAAAGGAAAACAAACAGTTGAAAGCGCACAACTGAGCGTCAATGTGTATGATTCAGCTGTGTACTCCAAAAATTAGTGGGTGCTTGGTCTGATGGTTGAAGCTCCACCATTCACGTGAAAGGTCTCCAGGTTGACCCCCTATAGAAATATTATTTTATTGTTCTCGTCTAACATGCTTGCTTGGGCAATTTTGTCCATAGAAAAATTTTGAGCTCCACATTAAGTTGAGTTCGATTTATTTTTTCTGCTTTTGTCCCTTTTAGCTGCATCCCCTTCATAATAAACTTCTTCGTTTCTAATGGAAAAATTTATACATTTTTCACTTCATTGATTTTTAAAGTTGGAGTTTAAATGTACTTTTTTTTTTTATAAACTTGTTTATATACTTATCTGATAATCTGATAGATTAGATTTTAAATACAAGCTATTACATACTATATCAAATATATTTTGACTTTATTTAAAATTTTTGAATTTGAAATTGAATTTGATCGTAATTTTTACAAATAAAAATCAAAAATATTTAAAAAATACAATAAGTCACAATATTAAACAACGTAAAATATTTACAATAAGTGACAATAATTTGTAATTCAAAATACTTAAAAGATATATATAAAAATTATGATAAAAGAAAAGGTTGGTTAAATCACAAAATTTTAAAAATGCCCCATAAATTAAAATAAAAAAAAATATTATTTTCATTTAAAAATACTATCAACAATTAAATTAACACTATGGCCAAATACATAACCAACCTCCTAAAGTTGTTTAATTTTTTCATTTAAGCACTTAAACTCGGCTAACACTTACTAAACACTCATACTCGTTTCAAAAAATTTCAATTGAAAACATTTTTCTGAGATAACTAAAAACTGAAATGGGCGCACCTCACCGCGATTGACATGGCAAAACTACCAATGAGGTAGGACACGTATATTCAGATCCCAAATAATACGAAATATTTTGTAAAAATGAAAGAAAAAAAATTCAAAAGGTTGGTTCCTTCGATTGTTGAGCTTTTGGTACATGATTTTTTCAAAAAAAATTCCTCACTCAAAATTATACATTAGAGAGCAAGAAGGAAACTTCTAAAGAATATCATGAAAGTAAACATTGCAGAGTAATTTTGGTGGAGAAAACAGAGAAACCATGAACTTTGAATGCATATTAAAAATTGATTGATACATACTACATATATATATATATACTAGATTTGAAAATTTTTTGGAAGTATTATTAGTGAAAACTGATATTGTCAAATCAGCCATGGAACAACCACCCACCTTGAAAGTTTTCGATGAGATGGCCGACCTTCGATCAAAATTGAAGGAAAAGAAAAAAGGAAAAAAGAGCAAAAATAAAAACAACCATTTCCAGGCAACGCGCTCAAAGAGAGTGGACAACACGTATTTTGCCATGTCTGCACAAAGTATCCAATTGAAATAATGTTCAATAGGTATTAGTCCGAGTTTAAGTGTCTGAAAAAAAATCAAACAACTTAAGCGGTTTGCTTATATATTTGGCCTAACATTATACTTTTAAAAAGTCTACTATCTGATTTTACATTGTTCAATTTGTGTCTTGCACGGGCATTTTCAAACTAGTATATATATATATATGTATATCGTTTTTCTAGGTAGTCTTATTCTTTCATACTCTATCATAAAATAGTATATAATGAATGAGACATGAAATGTTTTTTCAATCTATTGTGTACGTAGTATTTTTACACTTAATTAACGTAGTAGTGTATTTCATATGTAGTGTTGGGTATTATCTTAAACATTTGTTTGTTGATAAATGAATGGCTTGAAAGGGGTGTGATGCATCAGTGTTGATTGATTCAACAAAGGGCAACACAGCAGAAAAGGATTCGCCAGCAAATTTGAGCTTGAGAGGTTATGAAATTATTGATGACGTGAAGGAAGAGCTCGAAAAGCAATGCCCAGGTGTCGTCTCTTGTGCAGATATTCTTGCTATGGCTGCAAGGGATGCTGTCTTTTTTGTAAGATACAATTAAATATTCATCTTCAAATATATGCCTACTTTTTAAATAATGGTCTAATTCATGAATAAATACTATATTAGGCTGGAGGTCCGGTGTATGACATACCCAAAGGAAGAAAGGATGGAACAAGATCAAAAATAGAAGACACAATTAATCTGCCTCCCCCCACTCTCAATAGTTCAGAGCTTATCAAATTGTTTGGTCGACATGGCTTCACTGCTCAAGAAATGGTGGCTCTCTCTGGTAAATATATATATATATACTCCTCGATTAGTAATAATATATATGTCCTTATGTTCTTGTCCTCTATCAAGCAAGTTAGATTATTAATTTGTGTCCTTGTATTATGTATAGGTGCACATACACTAGGAGTCGCGAGATGCTCTTCATTCAAGAACAGATTAAGTAACTTTGACTCAACACATGATGTGGATCCATCTTTGGATGCCCAATTTGCCAAGATTCTAACAAAAAGATGCAGTGAAAAGTCTGAGCAGCCGTTTGACAGAACAAAGGATACTTTTGACAATGACTACTATAATGCTTTGCAAAGGAAGTCTGGTGTACTCTTCTCTGATCAAACCCTTTACAATAACCCTAGAACTAGAGGCATTGTGGATGCTTATGCCTTTAACCAAGCCATGTTCTTCCTTGATTTCCAACAAGCTATGATTAAAATGGGTTTACTTGATGTCAAAGAAGGTTCCAAAGGGGAAGTGCGCTCCAACTGCCGCATCATCAATTGATATATGTGTGTGTGTATCAGTTTTGATTTTCGTATAGATGTAAGTTTGGTGGCTATCGATTATAATATATTAATAGCCCAAGGAATATATGGTGCTTGGTTAGGTTTGTTTGTCCATACAGTATATTTATATTCTGTTGTAAACTAAGCTGGCATATTATCTGTTTAATAATAGTAAAAAGACTATTCCTTAACTGAGTTTCCACGATATATATAATAAAATAAACAGGAAATCTCTAATATATTTAAAGTGCGGAAGATCTTAGAAATATTATTTAAATTTTTTGCCCCTCATTAAAAGTCTCTGGTTTAGTCAATATCATCTTTTTACTATTTTTATTTAATTATTATTTATTAAATTAAGGACTCTTATAGTATATGAAAAAAAACTTAAAAATTAAATCTATGGAAATAAATAAATATATGAATCCTAAAATATATTGAAAGAAATTTCCCCTAACATATATCAAAAGCACAACTACTTCATCCTTAGTCTTTTTCTTTAGTATTTCATTTCTTTTCTTCTTCTTACCTTTTTCTTTATTTTTGATTTTATACATCGTTCATTGCTACTTTAAAATAATTTTGTTCTTTTTATATATAGTTTTATTGATTGTCGTGGAATGTTATCACATAGACAAGTATAATAGATGTGATTAATTAACGATCAAAGCAATAGGCACAACTAAACTATAAGTTCTTGCACAGAAAGCAAAAAATTTATAAAGGTGTTACGCGGATACTTATGTATTTATATATCATATCTTATGAACTTAAATTATATTAAATTCTTTTCTCTTAGTCTTTTGCTAATTGACTATGCTTGTTTTGAAAAAAAAAATTCAATAATTTTTGGTTAATTTATGTTAATGATACATATTTTTTTATTACTTAAGGGGTACTTTTTATTTTGTTTTGAATTTTTATATGCTGAATTGTAGGTTATTTATGCAACATTATCAAGATGTCGAACTTGATATTAGAATGGCATGCATACATTCATTGGGTGCTTGAATTCTGTCATGCCCCTCCCTACTTTTGCAGAATTTGAATTTGATATATCTCGAATGGACTTTGAATGATAAAGTAAGTGAACGTCAATTTGATTTTATTTTCATTCTTTAGTTAATAAACTTTAAAATTCGTAATATGCATTTTGCTCTTAATTTTATCCACATAAGAGTGAGGAAGAGGGGTAAAATTACTAATATGGTTATAAAATTAGATATGATTGTTAGTCCATATGTTATTGGGCCTTTAGTTTATGGACCTTTAGGTTATTGGCTATGTATATATATAGCCTACTTTTGTTTTAGTTAGTTTTTTCATGCTTGTCAGATTATATTGTAAACCTTAGCCTTTCTTTCTTTCAATAAAGTTCTATTAACATGGTATCAAAGCTAGTTTGATCCATGTCCTTTGATTTGTTGGTTGAAGATTTTGTAGCAGGCACCTACTGCTGCTGTATTCGTTTGCTGTCTGGTATTGTTCGTCTTTCGTTCTTTTGCTTGCTGCCATTGTTGTTCGTTCGGAATTGTTCAACCTAGGGTTTTGCATCTTTTTGTTTTTTTGAATTGTTTGTGTGTTGCTGTGTTTACAATGACTGGAAAGGATGATTCTCTCCAGTCCATTAGTACTCAATTAGATGGTAAGAACTATGCCTATTGGAGTTATGTCATGAAGAATTTTCTTCGTGGGAAGAATATGTGGGGTTATATCACTGGAGTAAAACTAAGACCTATCGATGATAAAACTGAAAATTTTGATTTGTTGGTGGACTTATGGGAAACTAATAACTCCAAGATTATCACTTGGATCAACAATTCTGTAACTCAGTCAATTGGTATGCAATTGGCTAAGTATGACACAGCAAAGGAGGTCTGGGATCATTTGGAAAGACTGTACACTCAGTCTAATTTTGCTAAGCAGTACCAGTTGGAGTATGATATCCGTGCTCTTCAACAGCATGATCTCAGTATTCAAGATTTTTATGCTGCCATGTCGGATTTGTGGGATCAATTGGCACTTACTGAATCTGCAGAGTTAAAAGGTTTTGGGCCGTACATTGCTAGACGGAAAGAGCAACGCTTGGTTCAGTTTTTGATGGCACTACGTTCTGACTTTGAGGGCCTACGTGGAACAATCCTTCATTGATCTCCCCTCCCTACTGTTGATTCTGTGGTTCATGAACTGATTGCAGAGGAGACTCGTATCAAGTCTCAAGTGGATAAAGGGTCTAAAGTAACTACTACTCCTGTCGTGTTTGCTGCTTCAACTGATCAGTCTAGGCCACCACGTACTCAGACTCGACAATCTCCTAACGTTGCATTTGATGAGTGTGCATTCTGCAAACAGAAAAATCATTGGAAGGCTCAGTGTCCGTTGTTACTTAACAAGGTCAAACAGCCTCAATCTGGGCAGCAACAGAAATATGGGCAGCAAAAGTCTCCGTCACGCTCCTCTGGTGCTCCTCCATGGTCATCTCGTCCTCCACAGTTCGCTGCTGCTGCACCATCTGTAGATGTTGAGTCTGTTAGCACTATGCCACCTTCTGCGTTGGATCCCCAGGTTTTCGAACAGTTCAGACAGTTCTTCGTTTCTAATCCTACGGCCATGTCAGCATCTATGTCTCATTCGGGTTCAGT
This sequence comes from Capsicum annuum, assembly GCF_002878395.1. NCBI lineage: Eukaryota > Viridiplantae > Streptophyta > Magnoliopsida > Solanales > Solanaceae > Capsicum > Capsicum annuum. The sequence goes on along the minus strand of NC_061114.1, from coordinate 221,462,958 downwards.
TTCTTCTAGTACCTCAGGTATTCCTTCCTCCTTGTGGATATTGGATTCTGGTGCGTCTCATCACATGTCCCCTCATTTGTCATCGTTTGGTTCTTTGTCACCCATTTCACCAATCTCTGTTATGTCCGCGAGTGCTGTACCTATGTCAGTCGAGGGTGTTGGTTCTGTTACTACCCCTCACATTGTCCTCTCTGATGTTTATTACATTCCCAAACTTGCTTTAAATCTTGTTTCGGTCAGTCAGTTGTGTAAGGCTGGTAATTGGGTGTTTTTTTTCTGATTCTGTTTGTGTTATACAGGACCAACACACTCAGAGGGTGATTGGGACCGGCCATAGGTTAGGGGAACTCTATGTCTTGGAGAATCTCAAAGTGTCTGCAGTTGCTGCCTCTAGCATAGATTTATCTACTTTTCGTTTGAGTCCTTTGTCTTCTCAGTTTTATCTTTGGCATTCCAGATTAGGACATGTGTCAGTTTCACGTTTACGGTTTTTGGTCTCTAGTGGTGCTTTGGGTCATGTGAACACTAGTGATATTTCAGATTGTAGTGGTTGTAAACTGGCAAAATTTTCTGCCTTACCGTTTAATAAAAGTGTGTCTTATTCTGTTGCTCCTTTTGATATTATTCATTCTGATGTATGGGGACCAGCGCCAGTATCCACTAAGGGTGGATCGACCTATTATGTTTCGTTTATAGATGACTATACTCGTTATACCTGGGTGTATCTTATGAAACGCAGATCTGATTTCTTTGGCATTTACAACAACTTTAGAGCCCTTGTTAAAACACAACATTCGGCTGTGATAAAGTGTTTCAGGTGTGACTTAGGGGGTGAATATACCTCTAATGACTTCACTCAGTTACTTGCCTCTGATGGTACCATACACCAGTCATCGTGTACCGACACTCCTGAGCAGAACGGTCTGGCAGAAAGAAAACATCGTCATATTGTTGAGACAGCACGCTCTTTGCTTTTGTCTGCAGAGGTTCCTAGTATTTTTTGGGGAGAAGCAGTCCTAACTGCTGTATATGTGATTAATCGTATTCCTACTGCATTGACTTCAGGGATGTCTCCGTTTGAGAAACTATATGGTCACCCGCCGAATTATTCTGCATTACGAGTTTTTGGATGTACTTGCTTTGTTCTTCGTCCTCATGTTGAACGAAATAAGTTAGGGTCAAAATCAGCTATATGTGTGTTTTTGGGGTATGGTATTGGACAAAAAGGATATCGTTGCTATGATCCTGTAAGTCAGAAATTATATGTTTCACGACATGTCACTTTTTTGGAACATATTCCTTTTTATTCCATTCCAGCTAAAACCCATGATGTGACAAAGTCAGATATTCGGCTTATTGATCCCTTTGGGATTGACATAGAGGTTCCAGTTCCGGATCCATCCATGCCTTCTGGTGTGCCACCTGATAGTGCTTCAGCCTCACCTGTGCCTGAGTCTGCTCCTTCGACTGTTGAGACTGGAGACCCACCACCTCTGAGGAGGTCTACTCGACCTTGTAAGTCCACCAAACTGCCAGATTTTTCCTATTCTACATATTCAGCCTCATTTGCTTCCTTTATTGCAAACATACATCATTTGTCTGAACCTGAGTCGTATAGAGAGGCTGTGTCTGATCCTCTTTGGCAGAATGCTATGGCTGAGGAACTTGCTGCTCTTCATCATACACATACATGGGATTTGGTTACTCTCCCACCTGGTAAGCATGCGATTGGTTGTCGATGGGTGTATAAGATAAAAACAAAATCTGATGGGTCTGTTGAGCGATACAAGGCAAGACTTGTGGCAAAAGGGTACTCACAACAATATGGTATGGATTATGAGGAGACTTTTTCCCCCGTAGCAAAGATGACGACTGTTCGCACTATGATTGCTGTTGCATCCGTTCGACAGTGGAAGATATTTCAGATGGATGTCAAGAATGCTTTTCTGAATGGTGATCTCCACGAGGAAGTTTATATGACTCCTCCCCCAGGTATTGACCACCAGCCAGGTGAAGTTTGTCGGCTTCGAAAAGCTTTATACGGTCTCAAACAAGCCCCTCGTGCTTGGTTTGAGAAATTCTCCACTGTTATTACTTCCCTTGGATTTGTCCCGAGTAACCATGATTCAGCATTGTTTGTTAGATGTACAAGTGCAGGGCGAATTCTATTGTCCTTATATGTAGATGATATGATTATTACTGGTGATGATCATAGTGGTATTGAGTTATTGAAGCATGATTTGGCTCATCGATTTGCAATGAAGGACTTGGGCTTGCTGCGTTATTTTCTGGGTATTGAGGTGGCTCAGTCTAAGAAAGGGTATCTTCTTTCTCAGACTAAGTATATATCTGACTTGTTTACACGGGCGCTTCTTTCTGACAACAGGACTGTAGATACTCCCCTTGAAACCAATGCACGTTACTCTCCTAGTGATGGTGTTCCATTATCAGATCCGAGTCTTTATCGGACTATTGTGGGTAGTTTGGTTTATCTTACGGTTACTCGTCCAGATATAGCACATGCAGTTCATGTTGTTAGCCAGTTTGTTACTGCTCCTACTTCTGTTCACTGGGGAGCTGTACTTCGTATTCTAAGGTATCTTCGTGGCACTCAGTTTCAGAATCTCTTGTTTCCCTCGACGTCATCTCTCGAGTTGCGAGCCTATAGTGATGCTGATTGGGATGGAGATCGCAATGATCGTAAATCCACCACTGGTTTTTGTGTGTTTCTTGGAGACTCTTTAATCTCGTGGAAGAGCAAGAAACAAGATGTTGTCTCTAGATCTTCCACGGAGGCTGAGTATCGTGCTATGGCTGTGACTACATGTGAGATTATTTGGTTACGTTGGCTTCTTGCAGATATGGGGGTTCACATTTCTATGCCTACTCCCCTGCATTGTGATAACAAAAGTGCGGTACAAATTGCAAAGAATTCTGTCTTCCATGAGCGTACGAAGCACATTGAGATTGATTGTCACTTCACCCGTTATCATTTACAGCTCGGGACCATATCGCTTCCTTTTGTTCCATCGTCTTTGCAGATTGCTGACCTTTTTACGAAGGCTCAGTCGGCGTCTCGATTTCGTTTTTTGTGTGACAAACTCTCAATGCTTATTGCTGTTGCATTGTGAGTTTGAGGGGGGATGTTAGCCCATATGTTATTGGGCCTTTAGTTTATGGACCTTTAGGTTATTGGCTATGTATATATATAGCCTACTTTTGTTTTAGTTAGTTTTTTCATGCTTTTCAGATTATATTGTAAACCTTAGCCTTTCTTTCTTTCAATAAAGTTCTATTAACAATGATGAAGGCTTATGACAAGGTGGATTGACTGTTTTTGACTAAAGTATTGAGCATAGTGGAAGGCATCAATTGTTGCACTATAAAATCTTTTTGAGGTGGATGATAATGTACCTTCTCTTGACCTTTTCACAGAGAGGTTTTATAACAAGCAAAAGAGAAGCCCTCGTGGATATGAAGGGTATTAAAAGTTTTTGTTTATTATGGTTTTAAAATCTCATCTTATAGCTTGTAATATATTTATTTTTTACATATAACTTCAAAAAAAAAAGTAAAATCACCCCATGAAATTTAATAAACACATGAAATTTGATAATGGTTGCATTGTAGGATGCACTAAAACTATATACGAGCCAAAGGATGGTTGAGGTACGTTGGGGAAAGTATCATCTTGGTTCTGTTGAAGCTTTTAACAAACAACTTGAGAAGAATGACATATTTTATGGATGCACCATGAAGGAGATTATTAAAGTAACAAAGAAAAGGTTAGAGAAGGTATTTGATATTTTGTATTTTGTAGTTATTTTATTAAATATATTATAGGTACTTGAGGCATTAGAGGCAGGCTTGATTGAAGAGGATGTGATAGTGGTGATTGAGTGTGGAGAAAGTTTATCACTTGGTCTTGGAATTCTTAGTATCGCCTTTAAAAGAACTCTCAATGACATTATGAAAAGGTTTTACAAATACTATTACATTTGGAACAAATGGATTTTCATTATCCGGTTGATAATTTTGAGCGAATTTATTTCTTTTGTTGTTGTAGTCATGACTCTAGATTTGCATAAAATTCCGAAGAATTGAATGCACACAAATTTTTTATTTTTTTAGAAATAAAGAGGAATTAAAAGTTTGATTTTGCAAGAGAGTCTATGATGATATGACATGGTAAAAGATAAAGAGGTAATTTCTGAAAGATTCCGCCTCTGATCATATTGAGTTTGTGTAGTTGTATCTTAAATTTTTTTATAATGATAGTAAACTGGTATCCTATTCAACTTATCCATTAGATAGATCGATTCTATATATATATATATATATATATATATATATATATATATATATATACTTTTTTACTGTTATTTGTCCCATAGCAGCAAAAAATTCAACTTAAAAGTCAAATAAATTTATTGGTGATATTTGGTCGGTTGAAACTCTACTAGCCATTGATTAACATCATCATGTGGTGAGATTTTACTATTAAAAAAAAATAGAGTTCAAAAAGATTCAATTTTTATCACTCTTTAGTCCCCTCTTCTTTTCTCCTATTTGTTTTGCATTTACTGGATTTGGGTATGTCTTAGTTTGAAGCTTTTCTGTGAAGATTTTTATTTTATTGTTTTTGAACACGATCAATTCTTAGATAAGCAGTTTCTTCAGTAGCAGAAACTATAGAATGAGAGCAAGTGGCCTCCCTTTTCTTTGAAGATGCTAAAAAACTTCTAAACAACCTGGCCATGTCTCTAAGAGCAGCAGTAGTAATGTCTTCTTATGGTTGTTTTAGGAAAATTGAACCTTTACCAATAAGTTGAAAGTTTAGATAGTCAACTAATTGAGTTACTGGGATTTTCAACCTTTTGTTTATTTAATTGATTTTGTAAAGAGTAGGCTTACTAGGTTTGTATTCTAATTATTTATACGGGCAACAACAGATTGTTGATTTCAAGCAGGTTGACGCCCATACCTATTAATTAGAGAATAGCAGTTTTAGGTATTTGACTTTTATATTGATTGAAATTTTGCTACAGTAACCACCTTCAATTGATCCTTAAGCATTCAATTTGGTTCTTTCCGTGGCAAGTGGATAAATAAATTTTTTATTATAGTAAAAAATTGTCCTAGGATCTTGTAGGTATATATATAGAGATTACGGTAAAAAGTAAATAGGTAGTCAAGCATGTTTCCTTTTCAATTTTATTAGTATTCCTCTACTACTATTATTCTTTGACTTTAGTATTATCATTTGTTTTCCTTTGCCTCAATAATTGTATTATTTATTTTAGCTATTGTTCTCTTCTTCATTCCTTTGCAATTTCTTTTGTATTCGTCTCCAATTCTAAGGAAGCAACAAACAACAAAAATAAAAAAAACAAGAGAACATATCTTACAGGATCACAAGTCTCGATTGTGTGCAAAAGATTTGCTAGCTTTCATGCTCTCTTTCACCTCCAGATACCAATACTTATGCCAGAGAAGTTGTGGCTTTTTCATCAAGTAACATATAGTTACTAGAATCAATGCTATATATTTGAATTAATGAGTAATCATGAATGTACCATGATATATGTTATTTATAGTCAATAAAATATTGATTAGTGAAATATACTACGAAATTAAATATAGGTTGGAGATTTATAGATCCTAACTAATGTTTATGATATACTGTAATGTAAGAAGATTCAGTTTTAGAGTTTGAAAGGATAGCGGACAGAATTCCATGATGTTGGTGAGGAATAGCCAAAATTTGTCAAAGGAATGAGGAAGCTGCTACTGGTGGAGAATTATGTATAGAGTTTGACAATAGAAGCTTTAGATAATAGTTTTGTTTTGAATGATTCAGGAGTTTAAGATGTCAAGAATTTTAGTTATGAAATCCATGGTAAATCATTTGAACTTGATGTAAAAGTTAAGTGGACCAGAGGCTCAATACCTAAAAAGGTTCTTTTGATGTGTGGAGAAATTTTTGAATATAATTATAATATCCTAACTAAAGTTTTGGATATAATTCTAACTAAACTAGCTAATAATTCATTAAAAAATATCGAACTAATATTAAATCTAAATGAACTAATTTTAATTAAACATTCTAAAGGGTAAAAATAATATTTTAGATAAAATTATAACTATTATTTACAAATTGGACGAGATGATATCAAAAACTTGAAAACAACAAAATAATTTTTTACTCTTGAGAGTTCATATTAATTTTTGTAAGTTAACTAATTCAAAAAAAAAATTCTTTTCAATTCAATTCCTTTTTAAATTCATCATTGATACCAGATCAACAAGGAAGACACTAAAACATACACCAAATCAGTCCACAATCTTAAGGATTCGAGGACCAAGATGGAGACCACTTTCGGATTCGCTACCAACAACAAGAATACAAGAATTAGTGGTGTCTTTGGCACCAAAAAAACAACCCAAACTAATGTTAGCAACAATTTATGAAGAGCAAAATGAACACTAACGTTGTGAAGAACAACAACACATACACGACTTAACAATAACAACATAGAATTGGTTAGAAGATTACAACAAGACAAAGATAGAAAGATAGACAAATGGATGGTGTAATATTAACAACCCAAGAGCTTATTCCACTCTTGGACCTTTAATACCACACACAACATAAACCTATCTCTTACGTGACCTCAAGGGAACGGGATCCCCAAGCAATCAATGTCTCAAACTAGCTACCAACACAAGTGATTTCACACTTTTTTACAAGGAATCCACCTTGAAAGACTCTCTCTCTCTGGAGTTCTCAAATATCATCAAAGTTGTGAACAAAAGACCTAATATGTTCTATTTATAGTCTAGGTTATAACTTATTACAAAATAACTATAATGCCCTTAGTGAACCAAGACAAAGGGGAGGCCTTGGAGTGTGCATATTGGACGGTTTTGGAGTGTTGAGACTTGTTATCTACACTTCAAAGCTTGTTCCATTGGTTGGGAAGCCACCCGATCTCGAGTATTTACGTATTGGTCCACATCACGATTGTACTTGTATCATCCTTCCCTTCTTTAAAAGGATTCGACCTCGAATCCGAACCTTGCAAAATAATAGAGGAGACAAAAGAACACATATTTCTCACGACATGAGGGTTAATGTTAGCACAATCAATAAAAAAAATATCAAACCATGAGTGTACATTCTACACATGCCGTGGGACCTTAGGGAATAGGATACCCTTCTAAGAACCAAAAGAAGTACTCTTCTATCCACCTAAGTATAACAAGAAACAAGACAAAAAAAAGTGTAATCAATCATAGCAGCTTGCTAAGGTAGCTCAAACTTCACATACACCCAAACATCCCTTGTTTTGCTGAAATTTTGACTTTTGAAAGAGAGTCGCCACTTAATTTTGAAAAGGAATTAAGAAACCTTTAGAGAGTTACTTAAAACGATTCAAAACAGGAAAATCATTTTAAGTTAAGAGATTCTGAGTAACCGATTCCTCTTAACATTTTAGGATGGTGTTAGACACCTAAAACGTCCGCTAACTTGCGGCTATCTGACCTATTTGAAAACGTCTTTTGATAAACCTTGAAAAATTTGGTTTTTAAAAAGAAAAGTAATTTTAGGAATATTTTGGTGTTTATGCAAAACCAATTTTTAGCGACTTGACTAAGAATTTAACTAGGTTCGCAAAAACACATAAGGCAAACAAGCTTTGAAGTGTAGAGAACAAGTCCCAACACTTTCAAGCTTCTGAAATATATACTTCACCGGATCCATTCTCGAGATGAGGTATGTTGTGTAGGACGACAGATAATGCCTCAACTTTTGTGCTGCCCAAGTCAAAGCACAACATGTCTTTTCTACAAGAGTGTAACGGGCTTCATATGGTGTGAATTTTTTACTCAAGTAGTAAACGGCTTTTTCTTTTCTACCGGTCTCATCATGTTGCCCGAGGACACATCCGAAAGCATTTTTTGAGATTGACAGATAAAGAAACAATGGTATTCCTTCTCTTGGCGACACTAAAACTGACGGTGCAGACAGGTATTCCTTGATGCGGTGAAAAGCTCTCTGGCATTCTTCTGTCCACTCATTCAATGCATTTTTATTCAACATCTTAAGAATTAGCTCGCATATGACTGTCAATTGAGTGATGAATCTGCTAATGTAATTCAAACGACCCATGAAACTCATGACTTCCTTCTTAGTCCTCGGCGGTGGCAAGTCCTGAATTGTCTTAATTTTGGATAGGTCTAGCTCGATGCCTTTTCTGCTGACTATGAACCCCAACAACTTCCCTGATGGCACACCAAAAGCATACTTAGCTGGATTTAACTTCAAACTGTACTTTCTTAATCTATTGAAGAATTTCTCCAGATGAGTCAGATGATCCGAACTCTTGTGGGATTTGATAATTACATCATCCATGTATACCTCAATCTCTTTATGAATCATATTATGGAAAATCATCATCATAGACCTCATATATGTTGCACCCGCGTTCTTGAGACCAAACAACATTACCCTGTAATGATAAACACCCCAGGGTGTAATAAAAGCCATTTTTTCTGCATCTTCCTCATCCATCAATATCTAATGATACCCGACGAAACAATCAACAAATGACTGTATTTCATGCTTTGCATAGTTATCGATGAGGATGTGGATGTTGGGCAACGGAAAATTATCTTTAGGACTGGCTCTATTCAAGTCTCTATAGTCAACACAAATTCAAATCTTGTCGTCCTTCTTCGGTACAGGGAAGATGTTGGCCAACCACGTCGGATATTTTGTGACCTCTACAACCTTAGACTGGATTTATTTTGTCACTTCTTCCTTGATCTTTAGACTTAAATCTGGCTTGAATTTCTGCATATTTTGCTTGATTGGATCAAACTCTGGATTTATCGACAACTTATGCAACACAATACTGGTGCTCAATCCCGGCATGTCATCATAGGACCAAGCAAACACGTCAATATATTCCCGCAACAGGTGAATGAGCTCTCTCTTTTGTGCTTTTGCCAGGTGGAAACTGACGCTTGTTTCTTTGATTTCATCATGATCTCTGAGGTTGACTGTTTCAGTTTCCTCCAGGTTGGGTTTTTCCTGATTCTCAAACTCCTCCATATCTTCAACTAATTGTTCCTTATCACCGTCCTTCCAATCATCATCGTTCCCTTCATTTTGTTTGTTTAAACTTTGACATGACATAACATTGGCAGATTTTAAATTGTTGTTACTGTAAGGGACAAACAAACCAAGTTAGATGATAACAAGATAATAACAAAATATATAACTAGGATTGTTTTAGAAATAATAGAATTTTCTAAATAAATGAAGGCCTTTTCATTGAAATTTGAGAGATAATTACAAAACCATGGCTCATAACTTGCGCAAATACAAGTCCGTGCCTTTTTGAAAGTAGTAAAATACGAAAAGAAAGTTTTGAGATATAAAAGGTGGATCGCGAGGCCTCATCCGGATCATCACCTATTTAAAAAATGATTAGTAATGGCCCTTTCATTTACCACAATGGGCGACGGGTTATGAGTGGAGTGGAGGTCCAATTTTGCAAGGCCTCCCCTAGCGCAATCTGCTTCACCCCGCTGGACTTTGGGAGATCTTCTGGTATAGCATTGCATCCCTCGAATAAATCTTTTATCCCATCCCTAAGAACATCATCATCTGACATCTCTAGTATAGGAAATAACTGGAACAGGAGTGGCAATGGCCTAAACAGACTTTTCTCTGACTCATCCTCAACCCTATCCTTCTTGGCAGGCTGATATCCTAACCCATACTTAGAGACATTCTCTGGGATCGAAATAGGTTTGATAATTCCTTGTAGATCCTTACCCAAACCTCGACCAGGTTTGAACCCATTTCTTAACATCACCGTCACAATCATTTTGTAGACAGAAGGCATTGGCACTTTGGACTTTGAATCCCTATCCACAATATTTACAATTTCCACTGTATAGAAACTCCTACCTTTTGGAACATCTTCAATCACCGGCACATAACCATTGGGATGATCCGCTCGACTTCCTTCTCCTTGGATAACTACTTCATGATCATCCCAAATGAACTTCAATAATTGATGAAGGGGTGATGAAACTGTCTTTGCACCATGTATCCATGGTCTTCCCAAGACCAAGTTGTAGCTAGGATGGATATCCATAACATGAAACTTACTTTTGAACTCAGCAGGTCCCATTTGGATGTACAAATCAATTTCTCCTATGGTATCTCTCTGCCCTCCATCGAATGTTCTTATATTTATGTGGCTTTGATGAATTTTCTCCAGATCATAGCCCATTTGAACCAACATAGAGAGGGGACAAATATTTAAACCAGATCCGTTATCTATTAATACCTGATTAATCGCATAATCTCAGCAAATGATAGTGACATACAAGGCTTTGTTGTGCATCGCTCCTTCAAAAGGAAACTCTTCATCACTGAATGATATGCGATGATTCCCCACAATTTTCCTATCATCACAGCCAGGTTCTCAACACTCGTTCATGCAGGAACATATGCTTCATCCAAAATCTTTGATAAAGCTTATCGGTGGTATAGAAAACTCATTAATAGTGCCAAAACAAAGATTTGGGCTGGTGTCTTCTCTAAATGTTTCACAATTGAGTAAACTTTTGGTTGCATACCCCTCCGAAATTCCTTATCCTTTTCTTCAATGATTGGTCTTTTTTGTGAATTCTTTTTGTTCGTCAATTCCTCAAGGATATAGTATCATCCCGATCGCGTCATTCCTTAGGCAGCAGCGGTCTGTACAATGAATTCCTTCCTTGATGGGTGAGGGTGCACCCGGCTTGGAGCCGTTATTACTATAAATGGGGCTTTCTCATCGACACTAGGCAGCCACAACCCTCTCTATCTTTCCTACCTCTTCTGCCCTTTTGGGGTTTTCAGAGTTCACCTAAGTAATGATCTTGCCAGACGCCCATTCACCCTTGATTTCAATCATATTAACTGTAGGTCCCCCATAATTGGGCAATGGATTACTATTAATATTTGGTGTAGGTACTTGGAGCGTGATGACCTTCTGATCGATTAAATCCTGGATCCTATGTTTCAAATAGATACAATCCTCAGTACTGTGCCCCACTGCTCCTGAATGATGGGCACAATGTTGACTTGCATTAAAAAATTGAGAGTTGGGATTGATAGGCCTTGTCTATATTGGTTGAAAATGAACAATATTTTTTAATCTTTCAAATAATTAGGTGCGACTTTTAGCTAATGGGGTAAAGTTTTGGGGAGGTTTCTTTTCATGGTTTGGACGTGGGGGGTTATAATGGCTTTGATTTGTAGGAGGAGGTACTTGGTGATAATTTGGAGACACTTGGGAATTTATTCGGTTATTTGGAGGAGTGGATTGAAAATGAGACTGATAATTGGGACGTGGAACTGGGTATTGGGGAAGGATATTTGGCTGTGGATCTTGGTATGGGGATTGGAGGTTTGGGAGTGGAGCTTGGTATTGGGGGGAGATATTTAGCTGTGGAGCTTGGTATTGGGGGTGGGCATAGAATACATGTTGAAGGCTTGGTGATGGCGGAGAAGAGAAAACATTCCTAGAGTTAAACCTCTTTTTTGTTTCGCAACAGAATCAGAAGAAATCGCACCTACATCTTCATTTTTCTTCTTTGAGAACGTGACAGTCCCAGACGGCGTCGGGGTTTTGGCAATTTTCCCTGTCCAAATGCCTTCTTCCAATGATTCTCCTATTTTTACCAAGTCTGCAAAAGTTGCCCTAACAGCGGACACCATCCTGGTATAATATTCTCCTTCTTGAGCGCGAGAGAACATGGATACCATTTGTTCCTCAGACATGGGGGGTTGCACTCTGGCAGCTTCTTTCCTTCAACAAAAAGCATAGTCTCAAAAACTCTCATCATTCCGCTGTTTGATCCGATCTAGTAAATATCGATCAGGGACTATTTCAATGTTGAATGCGAACCTGTCAAGGAAACCCTTGGCCAATACTTTCCAACCAGTCCATCTTTTTGGCTCTTAAGACATGAACCATTCTAAGGCTTCGCCGCTTAAACTTTGACTGAATAGGCGCATCAACAACGCCTTATTTTTTCCTATCCCTACCAGTTGCTCATGGTACCTTCTCAGATGGGCCATTGGGTTTCCGATACTGTCAAACATTTCAAACTTAGGGACTTTGTACCCATCTGGTAGGTCTACTCCCAGGTGAACACATAAATTGTCATACCCCAAACAGTCGTGGTCCCTTGCTCCATGAGCCTTTTTGATCCTCCTGATTTCTTCCTTCATAGCTAGCAAATTTTTTTCATGCTCGGTCCTCCACTCTCTCTCCTTCTCCTCGTAATATTCCATCTCAAGATTAGGAAGGGGTTCATAGATATCAGGGGACATGATGGTCTGAGGGGGATTTGGAAGGGGGGCTTAATTTTGCGTATGAAAGGAATTTAGTTGGTAAGTGGGGAGGATGTTTTAGAAATGGGAAATATTCTGTGGACTTTATGAGTAGTTTGGCAGAATATGAGAGGGGTTTTGCGGATTTTAAAATGAATTTGAGGGATTCGAAGGTAGGTTTGATGTATTTTATGGGTTTGAGAGTGAATCTTGCGGATTTGAGAATGCATTTTGTTGATTTAAAACGTGTTTTGAGGATTTGGGAATGGATTAGGAGACAGGTTCTTTGGGATTAGAGATGGATTTTGCAGATGGTAGGTGTCTGGATTATTTTTATGATTGGTATTTTAGAAAAATGGGGGAGTAAAGACGGACGGTACGTTATTTGGCTGATCCCCAAGAGTAGGGGTGCTGATGGGAGGAATTTGGAGTGGAGTCCCGTGTTCTTCCGGAGCGGGGGAATTGATAGTGATGGCCAATTTAGCCAAATCCCGAGTGCGATTTATTTCTTCCTGAAGCATTTCTAACTTTCTCGCAAGTTCCGCAATCATCTCATTCTGTTCCGCTATCACATTGTCCCGAATAGTCAGTGCGCTTTCTTCGTCATTTCCTGTCATTTTTGAATGATGGTGAGAGGATGGAATTTTGTGCACTTTTGATCGGGTGAAGTAGGAATGTTCTGCCATCTTATATCAACACGGAGTAATTTCTATTATGTGTAAAGTAAAACAACTCAAAGGCAGATGTGTTAGTTTCCGCATGTGATAAGTAATGTAAAATATTTGACAGGAAATAACCATATAGAGTTGTTTGAGTCATAGCCAAATTCATCCATAGGACATAGTGGATAAACTTTCTTTTGATCCAAAAAAATGCACATAAGCACATAAAACAGTTATATCACACAAAAACATTATAATAACGTGTATCCTAGTAGGGGTGACCCTTTTTGAGCCAAGGGTTCAGGACTAACGATTTTTGAAGAAAATATATGCTTCCTTGAAGTGAATCCATTAACCCCCAACTTATATAGACACGAAAAAGGGCATAAATGCCTACAAAAAATAACAAAAAAGGGATACAATCTTTAGGGAAAAAGGGAAATACATGAAAGAATATAAGTTCCCGCGCAGGGGAAATAGAAAAACTAGCTACTGGAGGCTCCTACATCTGTCTTTGCTTTCTTTGCCTTGATTACCTCCTGTGTTATTTGATACCTATTGATGATAAGATGACTCCCGCATAATTTTGCCTTGCTGTCGTAAGTCATTTTTCATATACCATCGAGTTGAGAGGCCATGCTATCATCCAAATTGATTAAACAGTGCCTAGCATCATCAGCCTCTTGCCTAGCTCTTTTCAGCTCTTCCCTTAACATACATATTGTTAAAGCGTCCTCCATGTGTACCTGCCGGTGCGCGATTTCACTTTTCTGGAACTTATCTTGTAGCCTGTGGAGCCAAACTTAATGCTCGAATTCTACATCCACAACCCGAGTGGGCACATTTGGTCCCGAAATTAATGCTCCGGCGAGGCTCTTTTTCAATCACTCCTTGTAAGTGTTTCAATCACTCCGACCTGTTTGAAAACGTCTTTTGATAAACCTTGAAAAAGTTGATTTTTGAAAAGAAAAGCGATTTTAGGAATATTTTGGTGTTTATGCAAAACCAATTTTTAGCGACTTGACTAAGAATTTAACTAGGTTCGCAAAAACACATAAGGCAAACAAGCGTAAAGAAAAAAGGGGGAGAGGAGAAAATAAGGGATTTAGGCCATTGGGCCCAAATCAATAAGACCTGTCCTAATCTAATTGGGCTTTCGACCTATTTCACCTGTCCTAGTCTAGTTTTTGAGTCGTTGGCTCGAGTTTCGCTTCATCTGTATTAAATACAACTTTGGCTTCGAGGCTCCAAATAAATGAATAAGTAAATGATTAAATGAATAAATAAGAAGAAGACAATAATAAAAATCGAGACTTTTCAAGTCTCTTCGTGACCTCATCAATGGGTTTTGACCCATTTTCCTTCGTTGTCTATCTTGTATCACTCGCACGCTATATAGTTGACCTTGGATTTAAACTTCAAACTTAAATCGAAGAGGTGAACCTCATTGACCCATTATGAAATGCAAGAGGAGAGAAGATCATTTAGACTCAATACATTTTTTGCATGCAAAGAAAAGACAAAGAAATTAATATAAGTGCAAGGCATAAAAGTGACATATTTAAAAGCAAAAGACAATATCAAGAACCAATCTTAGAATGACAATGATAAGCATACTTGCACACGAATGAGAGTAAACAAATAAAATTTAAAGCAAAGACACCCACTTACATGCCTAATGATTTATGTTCATATAAAAGTGAATAAAGGTAAAAGGAAGAATGTCATATTCAATGAATTAATGCGAGAACAAATAATGCATGTTGCGAGAATAAAGGGATGGGGCGATAAGAAAAATACCCATGACTTCTAAAATTGCACAAACATAGAAACTAATTCATAGAACAAAAGAAAATAAAGGCTAACTTTTCAAGAAAGGGAATCCTTAAATTTCAATTAAGGCGACATTAATGAAAATTCATGCATCTAAGTCATGACCAACTTTAGGAAAAATACGTAAAGACCTATGATTTATTGTTCTAAGACATCATTGGTTCTCTTTTGATATTATGAATCAAGGAGAGACATGATCAAGTCTTTACACTCACAAAGTGCACATATAACAATCCAAAGGAAGTAAGAAAATTTGAATAAAAGTTTACCATTTCTAAAAGTAAAACATCATTTCATAATCATACTATGCATGTCACGAAAATATCTAAACAATTCTATTTCGCCAAAAATACGAACTTTCTCATCATTTTGACAAATTTAAAAGCATACGAAAAGAAAAGAAAGAAAAATGAATAAATATCGTGGATGGAAAATAAAGCAAGCACTTCATCTATTATATGAGGATTTTGATATCCATTAAAATAATTAACAAACAAATGACAAATTCTTGATTTAATCAATTACTATTTTTATTAAGAGAAAATTAACAATAGTAACTATTTTTTTCAACATAAAAGAAACAACTTTCCATGCTAAAAACAAATATATTCGCCAACAATGAATTTAAACATGACATGTGTACATCTTTTGAGCAAAGGTCAAAACTTTATACAAAATAATCAAATAATAAAGCTAAAAAGACAAAAAAATTAATATTAAATATTCTTTTCAACATAAAGGAAATAAATTTACATGCTAAAAACAAATGTATCTACCAACAATGAGTTTAAACAAGACATGGGTATGTTTTCGAGGAATGATCTAAACTTTAACCAAAATAATCAAAGAATAAGGTTAATAGGCAAAATAATCAATATTAACTATTATTTTCAACATAAAGAAAATAACTTTACATGCTAAAAACAAACATATCAACCAACAATGAGTTTAAATAAAGCATAAATACATCTTTTAAACAAAGATTGAAACTTTATCTAGAATAATCAAAGAATAAAATCAAAAAGGCATGTACAATTATTTCTTGCTCATTTTTTATACCGTGAATATGAAAATAACCATAATATTGATACCACAATGTCATATGGCCTTCAAGTCCATCTACAGCAAACAATCCCAGCAAAAAGAAAAAAATTACAACTACGAACTATAAAGAAGAAAAAAGATGAAGAAGAAAAAAGATAATAAAACTACAAATAAAAAATAAAGAGAAAGGTTTGTTTACCTTTTGGGGGGCAGCAAAACGAGACTGTGAGTTTCATCGGAATCAACCACCACCGAAAAACGTCGCCGGCAACTCAAAAATTTTGATTGGCCAACCAACTCTATGAAACAAAAAATTTTACTAAATAAAATAACTATTTCGCTCAAAAGGATTTTTTTCACCTTTCAAGCCTTTTTTTTCTCTTTTCCCCCTCCCACTCAACCAAAGTGGTGGTAGTATATATAGGAGAGAATGAGGTCTTTTTTTTTCTTTGTACCAATGTGGGAGAAAAGTATTTATAGGAAAGGATGAAGATTTATTTTCTTGTAATTCACCAATGTGGGAGAAAAAGCAATTAGGAGTGTTTTTGAAATGTAAAAATTGAAGATAAGGTGAGTTGGAAGATAATGTGGGGAGAAATAGTACAATGTAGTACAATCCTTGAATTTCAAAATTGGAAAAGGACAAAGTTAGGGGAAATAGTACAATCTAGTACAATTTGAATTTATTTTTTGGCGGGAATTGGGTAGAAATTATGAGAGTTCTTGAGAATTTTGGGGTTATTTAAAATATAACCCCAATTGGAATTTAAAATTTAGCCATATTTATTTATTTTGACCAAATTAAAAATCAATTGACGAATTGAATTGCAATTATGACCAATTTTTAATTATGGTCAAATCTAATAGATTGACTAAATTAAATTGAAATTCGATACGAATTAATACTTTTCTTTTAATCCCGAGTTTCTTGATTTAATCAATTACTATTTTTATTAAGAGAAAATTAACAATAGTAACTATTTTTTTCAACATAAAAGAAACAACTTTTCATGCTAAAAACAAA
Source organism: Capsicum annuum (assembly GCF_002878395.1). Lineage (NCBI taxonomy): Eukaryota > Viridiplantae > Streptophyta > Magnoliopsida > Solanales > Solanaceae > Capsicum > Capsicum annuum. The sequence goes on along the minus strand of NC_061114.1, from coordinate 221,445,992 downwards.
TATATTCGCCAACAATGAATTTAAACATGACATGTGTACATCTTTTGAGCAAAGGTCAAAACTTTATGCAAAATAATCAAAGAATAAAGCTAAAAGGACAAAACAATTAATATTAACTATTCTTTTCAACATAAAGAAAATAATTTTACATGCTAAAAGCAAATGCATCTACCAACAATGAGTTTAAACAAGACATGAGTATGTTTTCAAGGAAAGATCTAAACTTTATCCAAAATAATCAAAGAATAAGGTTAATAGGCAAAATAATCAATATTAACTATTATTTTCAACATAAAGAAAATAACTTTACATGCTAAAAACAAACATATCAACCAACAATGAGTTTAAATAAAGCATAAATACATCTTTTAAACAAAGATTGAAACTTTATCTAGAATAATCAAAGAATAAAATCAAAAAGGCATGTACAATTATTGCTTGCTCATTTTTTATACCGTGAATACGAAAACAACCATAATATGATACCACAACGTCCTATGGCCTTCAAGGCTATCTACAGCAAACAATCCCAGCAAAAAGGAAAAAATTACAACTACGAACTACGAAGAAGAAAAAAGATGAAGAAGAAAAAGATAATAAAACTACAAATAAAAAAAAGGTGTGTTTACCTTTTGGGGGGCAGCAAAACGAGACCATGAGCTTCATCGGAATCAACCACCACCGAAAAACGTCGCCGGCAACTCAAAAATTTTGATTGGCCAACCAACTCTATGAAACAAAAATTTTTACTAAATAAAATAACTATTTTTCTCTAAAGGATTTTTTCCACCTTTCAAGCCTTTTTTTTTTCTCTTTTCCCCTCTCCCCCTCTACCAAAGTGGTGGTAGTATTTATAGGAGAGAATGAAGTCTTTTTTTTTTCTTTCCACTAATGTGGGAAAAGAGTATTTATAGGAAAGGATGATGTGTTATTTTCTTGTCATCCACCAATGTGGGAGAAAAAGCAATTAGGAGTGTTTTTGAAATGTAAAAATTGAAGATAAGATGAGGTGGAAGATAATGTGGGGAGAAATAGTACAATGTAGTACAATCCTTGAATTTCAAAATTGAAAAAGGACAAAGTTGGGGGGAATAGTACAATATAGTACAATTTGAATTTATTTTTTGGTGGGAATTGGGTAGAAGTTATGAGAGTTCTTAAGAATTTTGGGGTTATTTAAAATATAACTCCAATCAAAATTTAAAATTTAGATATATTTATTTATTTTGACCAAATTAAAAATCAATTGACGAATTAAATTGCAATTATGACCAATTTTTAATTATGGTCATATCTAATAGATTGACCAAATTAAATTGAATTCGATATGAATTAATACTTTTCTTTTAATCCCGATCTTCTTAATTTAATAAAATCAAATGCATATTTATCCAAATAAATTATTTTTGAGAACAAATTATATTTAAATCAAGATTTTAATCATCTGAATTTATTTTCAAGATGGGCCTTAATTAAATCCGATATTTTATAAAATAAATATTTAAGTAACAAATTATATAGTCTCGTATAACTGAGCACGATGGTATATAATCTCTACTTAAAATGAAAAAATTACATACGAAAAATATTTTAGTTTTTTTTTATTTGGATGAAATAATTATTTTGGTTTTATTAAAAATTGAAGAAACTCAGGATTAAATTTAGTCGTGGATGGCAAAAATTAGGTGTCAATAGCTGCCCCCTTCCTTTGGGTAGGGTGGATGTAAGTAACCCTGGGCAAAGGGAGGTTGACGTTCCTAATTTTTGTCCGACCAAAGATTCGAATCTAAAAGAGGCTGGTTTTCGCACGAGTTTCATAGAGTGATGGACGGACCTCGGTATTAGGTTTCCTACATATCTCAGGTTACATGAGAATTCAGGCACTTGTAGTTCATAGAGCTTGATTTAAAGCAAGATTTTCAGAAAATTCACAAGCTATCTCAGTTTTAGAGTTTTTGATAAAATCAAGAAACTGGGGATAAAGGGATTAGGGGGGAGGTTGGAATGCAGTAGAGTTTTCTACATAGATACCAACCTACATATCCCCAAGATTTCATGGAATCAGACTGCTTGTAGTTTGACTCAATCGGTAGAAAAGATAGTCTTTTATTTCAGACCATCTTTGGCTCGGAATGAATGACAAGTTGATCGAGTTGCGGAAAAGAGGCTTGTAATCTCTTAACCATGAATATGGGATCTTTCACATCCATAGGCAAGAACTTACCTGGACATAATTTCCAAAATTCTAAGTGTGTTGCCACTCGAATTTGAAAGAAAGAGAAGGTTACCCTTGGCATGAGTTTAGAAATATCCCGAAAGTGAAGATGAAACTAGAATATCTTGAAATACCAACATGCCTTCTAACAGGGGTGTGATTGGGTGGTGGTGGTGATCATCCTTTAGCTCGCGTCCAAAGAGTTTAACGTCCCTCTTTAGACTATGTCCCGTTTTGTTGCTAAGAAAGAGTTCCACATTGTGTTGCGTCCTATTTGAAGTCATCTGAACCTGTGGTTTTGATTTGAGAGGATGATCTCGACAATGCTTCAAGAAAAAAGTGTTAGTGCTAAACATAATTCACGAAAGAGGTATGTAGTCTTCTACTATATCTCCACATGAGTTATGGCCTAAAAAGCGGGGTCATCTCTTTATGTACCTATTTAGAATGAAATAACTGGAAACAACAAACACAACAACTCTCTTGGTTGTTGTATAATTATGACATTATCGGTTAAATATGTCTTCAAAGTGGGTGGCCCTTTTGGACACCGATGATACTTTATGTAGAACGGTCCCTACAACCGTTTAATCTTGTGATGGAGTGGCAAACCTTTTGGTTACCTACATCATTTGTTGCATGTGGAATGATAACCTCTCCGGTTATAGCCGATGATTGATTTATAAATTTTCTGTAAATTATCAATATTTGGATAATCTTGTGCATATTTGATGTTGGATACGATGTGACTTACAGATATCCTTTGAATTTATAGCTTTTAGGTAATCCTGCACATTATCCGACTTTGGATAAGAGATGGCTTACAGATATCCCTCCAATCGCTAGCTTTTAGGTGCTCCTGCACATCATCCGACCATGGATACAATATGACTTATAGATAATCTCTCTAATTGTTAGTCTTTGGGTAATCCTGTACATAATCGATCTTGGATATGACGCGGCTTATAGAGAACCCTTGGACGTATAAATTTAATAATCTTGCATATTCTCCGATAAGGATTTAGTTGCGACTTATGGATAATCTTTGAACTATCAATTTTTGGGCTATCTTGCACACTATCCGATTAGGATGTTGTTGTGGCTTATGGATGACCTACAGGCAATCAAATCATAGGTGATCTTGTACACTATCCTATTTCAAATAATATGACTTATAGATGACCCTCAAATTGTCAATTTCTAGGAAATCTTATATATCATTCATCCTTAGATAGCGACTTAAAGGCATCCCTTCAAATCGTATGCTCCCGATGCATTCAGATGCTTATTCATGAAAAGATAATGATATCCTTGACACCAGCATTGTGTCTAGTGCGTCAATAGATATATTGAATGTTGATGATATCCTCGACGCCAGCGTTGTGTCTAGCGTGTCAACAGATATTGAATGATGATGATATCCTCGACGCCAGCATTGTGTCTAGCGCGTCAATAGATATTGAATGATGATGATATCCTTGATGCCAGCATTGTGTCTAGCGCGTGTACAAATATATTAAATGCTGATGATATCCACGACGCCAGCGTTGTGTCTAGCGCATCAACGGATATATTGAATACTAATGATTTCCTTGACGCCAGCGTTGTGTCTAGCGCGTCAACAGATCTATGAATAGCCTTCTTGGGCGATGGTATAAGATGGACCTCTCAGCAATGATGTGCAATGGCCCTTGCGGTAATGATATGTGATGGCCCTTGTGGCAATGATATACAATGGCCCTTGTGGCAATGATATGCAATGGCCGTTGCGGCAATGATATGCAATGGCCCTCTTGGAAAAATTTAAAATAATTTTACCTGACTTTATTTTGTCAGCGTCTTGCTTTCTACATGTACCTGCACTCAAGGTAGATAATTAGTAGACACAAAGTCGCTTTTGCTAGCGACTATTTTTAGGAAACTTCTAAATATAATATTTATAAAGAAGATAAGATGACTTTGTTTGTGTTCTATGATCTCAAGAAATGAGGTGGACAAATCAAAAGGTCCTTAATAAATGGGTATTAAACCCATTTTTAGGGCTATCCTAAAATACCGTTCTTGAGCATTGCTACTCTAGTGTGGCTCCCAATTTGCTGGGGATTTTTTGAAAGAGACTCTCATTTTTGTGTATTGATCCCTGCATCCACAAAAAAATGATTAGTTTGAATGACATTACTCCGTGTTGACCTCCTTCGATCCTTGATTTTCTCCTCACCATCTTTCAGGTGCTTCGTCATGCTGGGACCTCCACCCCTGACTCTCCACCCCAATTGATGTCTAGGAAAATACTAATTAAAAGATTTATGAAGTTTTTTAAAGTACTCTTAAATTTTAGAAAATAGTTTCGAAAGCTTCTATAAAACTTTAGAAAATCTCTGCCAGTCATGTCATGTGCTAGTCCAACGACCATCTTTCTCTTGATTCTGACAATGTTCGACGTTTGATGGAGGATTGCTAGGGATTCAGCATTGTCGAGGCTCTCTACCAGAATTTTTATCAAAGACAGAGATTCAATCTTCCTAGACTTTATAATAGGTGGTGATTCTCCAATCTCAACTTCGACCTCTAGTGCTGGGGAATTTGAAATGTATTTCAATATATTAGTGGAAATTTTGAGGACCACCTCAAAATTTCTGCCCCAGTTTGAAGTAGTTTGAGATGATATCATCTCGAGTGGATCTGAAGTCTTTGTTGGTCTTCATTCTCTTTGTTGATCTTCTCTTGTGAATTTTAGAGATTCTTTCTCTAAAATTCTATCCCAGTTTCCATTTCCTGGGGTTATATGACCAAGCCGTTGGGGCGCCTACGTATTCCGTTGAAGCAGGAATCAAGTCAAACGTAGGTCAGTACTACGCTAGGGATATATATAGAAAAATCTAATGGGGTGACCGAAGCCGACATAGGCCGCCTACGTATCCCTTTTTTTGGGAATTCAGGTCATCACGTAGTTCATACATAAAGAGAAATGATAAATTATCCTAAGGGGTTGACCGAAGACGACATAGGCCGTCTACGTATCCCCTTTTTAGGAATTCAGGTCAAACGTAGTTTGTACATAGAGGAAAAGGATTCTAGGCAGTTACATACTAGAAAACAACATTACTACAAACGCGATTACAAGTAAATTAACTAAAGAAACACGAAAACTAGAACGTCTTTCAAACATAATATCTCTTTACCATATCAGAATTGATTGGTTTGGTCCACTCTGTGCCATCCATCTCAGAAAACATCAGAGCTCCTCCAGATAGTGTCTTGCGAACTATGTATGACCTTTGCCAGTTTGGATCGAACTTGCCCTTGCACTCCTCTTGGTGAGGGAATATTCGTTTGAGAACCAGTTGCCCACTTCAAATGTTCGAACTCTCACCTTCTTGTTAAAGGCATGAATCATCCTGTGTTGATACAGCTGACCATGGCATACAACGACTATTCTCTTTTCATCAATCAACATGAGTTGGTCATAGCGAGCACAAACCCATTTTTCATTACTTAGTCCGACTTCTTGGATAATCCTTAGGGAAGGTATTTCAACTTCAGTAGGTATCACCGCTTTATTTCCATAAACCAATAGATATGGGGTTGCCCCGGTGGAGGTTTGAACTATTGTGCAATACCCTAGCAAGGCGTAAGGTAACATCTCATGCCATGATCTATCATTTTCGACCATTTTTCTTAGGATCTTCTTAATATTCTTGTTAGCAGATTCCACGGATCCATTCATTTGAGAACGGTATGCTGTCGAGTGGCGATGCATAATTTTGAACTGATCATAAATTTCATTCATCAAGTGACTGTTCAAGTTGGCCTCATTATCCGTAATGATTGATTCTGGCACTCCGAATAGGCAAATTAGGTTATTCTTGATGAAATCTGCAACCACTTTCTTAGTGACGGCTCTGTATGAAGCAGCTTCAACCCATTTAGTAAAGTAATCGATAGCAACCAAAATAAACCTATGCCCATTCGATGCTGATGGTTCTATAGGTCCGATAACATCCATACCCCAAGCTACGAAAGGCCAAGGGGAACTTATCGCATAAAGCTCATGTGGAATCATGCGAATCAGATCTCCGTGTATCTGATATTTTGGATATTTCTATACATACTTACTACAATCATTTTCCATAGTCATCCAGAAGTAACCGGTTCTCAGGATCTTTCTGGAAAGGGCAAACCCATTCATGTGGGGCCCACAAACTCCAGTGTGTACCTCTTTTATCAATTTATTGGCTTCCACAGCATCGATGCATCTTAGGAATCCTAAATCAGGAGTCCTCCTAAAAAGAAATTCTCCACTTGGAAAGTAGTTCTTTGCCAAACGCCGGATTGTGTTCTTTTGGTTGTTACTGACCTTTTCAGGATATACTCCAGATTCCAAATACCTCTTAATGTCATATTATCAAGGCTTTCCATCAGGCTCTTCTTCCACGTGCACACAATACGCGGGTTGCTCCTTCAGGCTTATTTCCAAAGGATCAATGTAACTTTGATCTGGGTGCTGAATCATGGAAGATATGGTGGCCAAAGCGTCAGCAAACTCATTTTGTATCCGTGGTATATGTCTGAAATCAACTTCTTTGAATCTTTCACATAATTCTTGCACTAGCTCCACATAAGGAGTAATCTTAGGATTTTTTACCGCCCATTTTCCCCGTACCTGGTGAATCAGCAAATCTGAATCTCCGATGACTAATAATTCATGAACACCTATATCAAGTGCCAATTTGAGACCCAAGATGCAAGCCTCATATTCAGCCATGTTATGGGTGCATGGGAAACGCAACTTAGCAGTTACCGGATAATGTTGGCCCATCTTTGACACCAAAACTGCTCTGATTCCTGAACCTTTAAAGTTGACCGCCCCATAAAAGAATAGCCTCTATCCGGGGTAAATCTCTATAATATCTTCCCCTAAGAATAAAATTTCCTTATCTGAGAAGTAAGTTCGAAGTGGCTCGTATTCCTCATCAACTGGATTTTCTACCAAATGATCCGCTAAGGCTTGCCCCTTGATTGCCTTTTGGGTTACGTACACAATGTCAAACTCACTCAGCAACATTTTCCACTTGGCTAGCTTTTCTGTAGGCATGGTCTTCTGAAATATATACTTCAATGGATCCATTCTCGAGATGAGGTATGTTGTGTAGGACGACAGATAATGCCTCAACTTTTGTGCTGCCTAAGTCAAAGCACAACATGTCTTTTCTACAAAAGTGTAACGGGCCTCATATGGTGTGAATTTTTTACTCAAGTAGTAAAAGGCTTTTTCTTTCCTACCGGTCTCATCATATTGCTCGAGGACACATCCAAAAGCATTTTTTGAGACTGACAGATAAAACAATAATGGTATTCCTTCTCTTAGCAGGACTAAAATCGGCGGTGCAGACAGGTATTCCTTGATTCGGTCACAAGCACTCTGGCATTCTTCTGTCCACTCATTCAATGCATTTTTCTTCAACATCTTAAGAATTGGCTCGCATATGACTGTCGATTGAGAGATGAATCTGCTAATGTAATTCAAACGACCCATGAAACTCATGACTTCCTTCTTGGTCCTCGGCGGTGGCAAGTCCTGAATTATCTTGATTTTGGATGGGTCTAGCTCGATACCCCTTCTGCTGACTATGAACCCCAGCAGCTTCCCTGATTGAACACCAAAAGTACACTTAGTTGGATTTAACTTCAAACTGTACTTTCTTAATCTATTGAAGAATTTCTCCAGGTGAGTCAGATGGTCCAAACTCTTGTGGAATTTGATAATTACATCATCCACGTACACCTCAATCTCTTTATGAATCATATCATGGAAAATCATCATCATAGCCTTCATATATGTTTCACCGGTATTCTTGAGACCAAACAGCATTACCCTATAATGATAAACACCCCAGGGCATAATAAAAGCCATTTTTCCTGCATCTTCCTCATCCATCAATATCTGATGATACCCGGCGAAACAATCAACGAATGACTGTATTTGATGCTTTGCATATTTATCGATGAGGATGTGGATGTTGGGCAATGGAAAATTATCTTTAGGACTGGCTCTATTCAAGTCTCTATAGTCAACACAAATTTGAATCTTGTCGTCCTTCTTCGGCACAGGGACGATGTTGGCCAACCACGTCGGATATTTTGTGACCTCCACAACCTTAGACTGGATTTATTTTGTCACTTCTTCCTTGATCTTTAGACTTAAATCTGGCTTGAATTTCTATATTTTTTTGCTTGATTGGATCAAACTCTGGATTTATCGGCAACTTATACGACACAATACTGGTGCTCAATCCCAGCATGTCATCATAAGACCAAGCAAACACGTCAATATATTCCCGCAACAGGTGAATAAGCTCTCTCTTTTGTGCTTCCGCCGGGTGGAAACTGACGCTTGTTTCTTTGAGTTCATCATGATCTCTGAGGTTGACTGTTTCAGTTTCCTCCACGTTGGGTTTTTCCTGATTCTCAAACTCCTTCATAACTTCAACTAATTGTTCCTCATCACCGTCCTTCCAATCATCGCCGTTCCCTTTATTTTGTTTGTTTAAACTTTGACATGACATGACATTGGTAGATTTAAAATTGATGTTACTATAAGGGACAAACAAACCAAGTTAGATGATAACAAGATAATAACAAAATATATAACTAGGAGTGTTTTAGAAATAATAGAATTTTCTAAATAAATGAAGGCCTTTTCATTGAAATTTGAGAGATAATTACAAAACCATGGCTCATGACTTGCGCAAATACAAGTCCATGCCTTTTTGGAAGCAGTAAAATACGAAAAAAAAGTTTTGAGATATAAAAGGTGGATTGCGAGGCCTCCTCCGGATCATCACCGATTTTAAAAATGATTAGTAATGGTCATTTCATCTACCACGACGGGCGAAGGGTTATGAGTGGAGTGCAGGTCCAATTTTGCAAGGCCTCCCCTGGCGCAATCTGCTTCACTCCGCTGGACTTTGGGAGATCTTCTGGTACAGCATTGCATCTCTCAAACAAATCTTCTATCCCATACCTAAGACCATCATCATCTGACATCTCTCGTATAGGAAATAACTGGAACAGGAGTGGCAACGGCCTAAACAGACTCTTCTCTGACTCATCCTTAACCCTATTCTTCTTGGCAGGCTAATATCCTAACCCGTACTTAGAGTCATTCTCTGGGATTGAAATAGGCTCGATAATTCCTTGTAGATCCTTACCCAAACCTCGACCAGGTTCGAACCCATTTCTTAACATCACCGTCGTAATTATTTTGTAGACAGAAGGCATTGACACTTTGGACATTGAATCCCTGTCCACAGGATTTACAATTTCCACTATATAGAAACTGCTACCTTTTGGAACATCTTCAATCACCGGCACATAACCATTGGGATGATCCGCTCGACTTCCTTCTCCTTGGATGACTACTTCACGATCATCCCAAATGAATTCAATAATTGATGAAGGGGTGATGAAATTGCCTTTGCACCATGTATCCATGGTCTTCCCAAGACCAAGTTGTAGCTACGATGGATATCCATAATATGAAACTTAGCTTTGAACTCAGCAGGTCCCATTTGGATGTACAAATCAATTTCTCCTATGGTATCTCTCTGCCCTCCATCGAATGCTCTCACATTTATGTGGCTTTGACGAATTTTCCCCAGATCATAGCCCATTTAAACCAACATAGAGAGGGGGCAAATATTCACACCAGATCCATCATCTATTAATACTTGATTAATCGCATAATCTCAGCAAATGATAGTGACATACAGGGATTTGTTGTGCATCGCTCCTTCAAAAGGCAACTCTTCATCACTGAATGATATGCGAGGATTCCCCACAATGTTTCCTATCATCACATCCAGGTTCTAAACATTCATTCATACGGTAACATATACTTCATCCAAAACCTTTGATAAAGTTTGTCGATGGTATTGTGAACTCATTAATAGTGCCAAAACTGAGATTTGGGCTAGTGTCTTCTCTAAATGTTTCACAATTGAGTAAACTTTTGGTTGCATACGCCTCCAAAATTCCTCAGCCTCTTCTTCTGTGACTAGCCTTTTCTATGAATCCTTTTTGTTCGTCAATTCCTCAGGGATATAGCATCATCCCGATCGCTTCATCCCTTGGGCAGCAGCGGTCTGTACAATGAATTCCTTCCTTGATGGGTGAGGGAGCACCCGACTTGAAGCTGTCATTAATATAAATGGGGCTTTCTCGTTGACACTTAAGGCATCCACAACCCTCTCCATATTTCCTACCTCTTATGCCCTTTTGGGGTTTTTAGAGTTCACCTTAGTAATGATCTTGCCAGACGCCCATTCACCCTTGATTTCAATCATATTAACTGTAGGTCCCTCATGATTGGGCAATGGATTACTGTTAACATTTGGTGTAGGTGCCTGAAGTGTGATGACCTTCTGATTGATTAAATCTTGGATCCTATGTTTTAGGTAGATACAATCCTCAATACTGTGCCCCACTGCTCCTGAATGATAGGCACAATGTTGACTTGCATTAAAAAATCGAGAGTTGGGATTGATAGGCCTTGGCTGTATTGGTTGCAAATGACCAACATTCTTCAATCTTTCAAACAATTAGGTGCGACTTTTAGCTAATGGGGTGAAGTTTCAGGGAGGTTTCTTTTTGTGGTTTGGATGTGGGGGGTTATAATGGCTTTGATTTGTAGGAGGAGGTACTTGGTGATAATTTAGAGACACTTGGAAATTTATTCGGTTATTTGGAGGAGTGGATTGGAAATGAGACTAATAATTAGGATGTGGAACTGGGTATTGGGGAAAGATATTTGGCTGTGGATCTTGGTATGAGGATTGGAGGTTTAGAAGTGGAGCTTGGTATTGGGGGGAGATATTTGGCTGTGGAGCTTGGTATTGGGGGTGGGCATAGAATACATGTTGAAGGCTTGGTGATGGCGGAGAAGAGAAAACATTCCTAGAGTTAAACCTCTTTTTTTTCGCAACAAAATCAGAAGAAATCGCACCTACATCTTCATTTTTCTTCTTTGAGAACATGACAGTCCCAGAAGACGTTGGGGTTTTGGTAATTTTCCCTGTCTGAATGCCTTCTTCCAATGATTCTCCTATTTTTACTAATTCCACAAAAGTTGCCCTGACAGCAGACACCATCCTGGTATAATATTCTCCTTCTTGAGCACGAGAGAACACGGATACCATTTCTTCCTCAGACATGGAGGGTTGCACTCTAGCAGCTTCTTTCCTTTAACGAAAAGCATAGTCTCAAAAACTCTCATCATTCCGCTGTTTGATCCGATCAGGGACTATTTCAATGTTGAATGCGAACCTGTCAAGGAATCCCTTGGCCAATGCTTTTCAACCAGTTCATTTTTTCGGCTCCTAACACATGAACCATTCCTAGGCTTCGCCACTTAAACTTTGACTGAATAGGCACATCAACAACGCCTTATTTTTTTCTATCTCTACCATTTGCTCACAGTACCTTCTCAGATGGCCCGTTGGGTTTCCGGTACCATCAAACATTTCAAACTTAGGGACTTTGTACCCATCTGGTAGGTCTACTCCCAGGTGAACACATAAGTCGTCATACCCCAAACCGTCATGGTCCCTGGCTCCATGAGCCTTTTTGATTCTCCTGATTTCTTTCTTCATAGCTAGAAAATTTCTTTCATGCTCGGTCCTCTACTCTCTCTCCTTCTCCTCATAATGTTTCATCTCGAGATTAGGAAGGGGTTCATAGATATCAGAGGATATGATGGTCTGAGGGGGATTTGGAAGGAGGGCTTGATTTTGCGTATGAAAGGAATTTGGTTGGTAAGTGGGGAGGACATTTTGGAAATGGGAAAGATTCTGTGGACTTTATGATTAGTTTGGTAGAATATGAGAAGGGTTTTGCGGATTTGGAAATGAATTTGAGGGATTCGAAGGTAGGATTGACGTATTTTATGGGTTTGAGAGTGAATCTTGCGAATTTGGGAATGCATTTTGTTGATTTAAAACGTGTTTTGAGGATTTGGGAATGGATTAGGAGACGGGTTCTTTGGGATTAGAGATGGATTTTGTGGATGGTAGGTGTCTGGGTTATTTTTACGATTGGCATTTTGGAAAGATAGGGGAGCGAAGACGGACGATACGTTATTTGGCTGATCCCCAAGAGTAGGGGTGTTGAGGGGAGGAATTTGGAGTGGAGTCCCATGTTCTTGTGGAGCGGGGGTATTGATGGTGATGGCCAAGTTAGCTAAATCCCGAGTATGATTTATTTCTTCCTGAAGCATTTCTAACTTTCTCGCAAGTTCTGCAATTATCTCATTCTGTTCCGTTATCACATTGTCCTGGATAGTTAGTGCACTTTCTTCGTCATTTCCTGTCATTTTTGAATGATGGTCGGAGGATGGGATTTTTTGCGCTTTCGATCAGGTGAATTAGGAATGTTCTACCAGCTTATATCAACACGGAGTAATTGTTATTATGTGTAAAGTAAAACAACTCAAAGGCAGATGTGTTAGTTTCCGCATGTGATAAGTAATGCAAAATATTTGACAGGAAATAACCATATAGAGTTGTTTGAGTCATAGCCAAATTCATCCATAAGACATAGTGGATAAACTTGCCTTTGATCCAAAAAAAATGCACATAAGCACATAAAACAGTTATGTCACACAAAAACATTATAATAACGCGTATCTTAGTGGGGGTGACCCTTTTTGAGCCAAGGGTTCAGGCCTAACGATTTTTGAAGAAAATATATGCTTCCTTGAAGTCAATCCATTAACCCCCAACTTATATAGACATGACAAAGGGCATAAATGCCTACAAAAGATAATGAAAAAGGGATACAATCTTTAGGGAAAAAGGGAAATACATGAAAGAAGATAAGTTCCCACGCAGGGGAAATAGAAAAACTAGCAACTGGAGGCTCCTTCGTCTGCCTTTGCTTTCTTTGCCTTGTTTACCTCCTGTTCTATTTGATACCTATTGATGATAAGATGACTCCCGCATAATTGTGCCTAATGATTGCTTTGATACCAAATGATACCAGATCGACAAGGAAGACAATAAAACCTACACCAAATCAGTCCATAATCTTAAGGATCCGAGGACCAAGATGGAGACCACCCTTGGATTCGCTACCAACAACAAGAATACAAGAATTAGTGGTGTCTTTGGCACCAAAGCAGCAACCCAAATTAATGTTAACAACAATTTATGATTTGCAAAATGAACAATAATATTGTGAAGAACAACAACACATACACGACTTCACAATAACAACATAGAATCGGTTAGAAGATTACAACAAGACAAAAATAGAAAGATAGACAAATGGATGGTATAATATTAACAACCCAAGAGCTTATTACACTCCTGGACCTTTAATACCACACACAACATAAACCTATCTCTTACGTGACCTCAAGGGAACGGGATCCCCAAGCAATCAACATATCAAACTAGCTACCAACACAAGTGATTCCAAACTTATTTACGAGGAATCTACCTTGAAAGACTCTCTTGATCTCTAAAGTTCTCAAATATCATCAAAATTTTGAACAAAAGGCCTAACATGTTCTATTTATAGTCTAGGTTGTAACTTATTACAAAATGACTATAATGCCCTTAATGAACCAAGACAAAGGGGGGGCCTTGGAGTGTGCATATTGGACGGCTTTGGAGTGTTGGGACTTGTTCTCTACACTTCAAATCTTGTTTCATTGGTTGGGCAGTCACCCAATCTCGAGTATTTATGTATTGTTCCACAATCAAGATTGTACTTGTATCATCCTCCCCTTCTTTAAAAAGATTCGACCTCAAATCTGAACCTTACAAAATAATAGAGGAGACAAAAGAACACATATTCCTCACAACCTGAGGGTTAACATTTCCACAATCAACAAAAAAAATTATCAAACCATGAGTGTACATTTTACACATGTCGTGGGACCTTTGGGAATAGGATACCCTTCTAAGCACCAAAAGAAGTACTTGTCTATCCACCTAAGTGCGACAAGAAACAAGACAAAAAAAAGTGTAATCAATCATAGTATCTTGCCAAGGTGGCTCAAACTTTGCATACACCCAAACATCCCTCTTACCCGAATACCCTTCCAAGAAAGAGTCAACTAGCCTATCCACATAAGTGTGACAAGAAACAAGTAATAAGAGTTGCTCATCAAGTGGAAAACATAGACTCTTCTTGGAACAACAAATTATCCTGAAAGCCGAGATAGAAAGGCCATACATTTCATGGATATTCAAGCTATTCCAAAAGTCATCCTCATCACCATACTTCAAATGATCAAATGGCTGGAGTGTCCATGGACTCGGGTTTAGGATGAATTTCCTTTTCCCAATACTACCACTAGTACAATCATATATCCCCTCTATACTAGCATGGTCTACAACAAAAACAACTAGAGGGTCATTCATAGTCAATCGGCCAACACGTTCAACATCACCATTTTCACACACAAGTTGGTCTTCGTGACTTTTATGAGATAATGTACTATCACTTACCACAATAGCTACAACACTAGATGGACCAACTAGTGTTTCCACAATCTCAAGTTGTACATTATCATCACCTAATGGAGGCACATTTGGCTCACCTAAAGACGAACTATCATTGACACTTAGTTGGCTACTAGCCTCATTCACTAGAGTGCAAGAGTTAGTTTGATTATTTTATAGCTCATGTGGAGCTTTTCCACTCATGGGAACTTGATTAGGAAGGTTTGGATGCTCTATTAAGTTATCCAACTCCTTGCAAAGAGAGCTTTCCGTCCCTTTCATTTTTTCTTCTACTCGGTCCATTATTATTTCCATTCTCTCTATTCGACTACTAAGGTTATGTTTATTACCTATTATGGCAGCCATCAAATCATTCATGGTCATCTGTTCCAATGCCATAGTACCTAACAAGAGAAATTCTAAAACAAAAACACAAAAAATAGCAAACTAGTTAATGTTAGAAAATAAAACATCCTCACAAGCTCTCAAGTTCTCACACTTTGAAATGTCTCTCAACTGGCCTCACAAGTGTTGATAACTCATTTATACTCAAAGGAGATTACTTGGTACCAATTGGGGCTCGTGGTCGGAATCGATTCTCTTTTGAAACAACTCAAAGAAAATACGTACAAACTTGAATCAAGAAACTATAATGAATTTCAAAAAGATAAAAGCACACAAAGATACATAGACACAAATAAATGGACCCAAAACTAACTTACAACCTAGTAGGAAATTACTAGTTTGTTAATTAGTAATAGAATCAACAAAAGACAACTAAGAGACAAAGATTAGAAACTAAGAAATAAAAAATTTAAGTTTAATTATGTTGCCTGAACAGTAAAATGTGATGACATGGCAGCCACGTAATTGGTCACGGTCCCATACAATTTTAAGTACCAACTTGAAGCTTTTGTCTTGATACAATTTGGAATGGAAGAGTTTGTATTTTGTTGGGAAAATTCAAGTCTTAGAAACTTTTTCAAATTCACTCAAAAAGGTGAAACTTGACTTGTACTATTCCTACAAAACAAGGTCCTTGAAATATGAAAAAGTGGTTGACAATCTTTGAAGTGATGTGTTCAAGTCTCTTCACCAACAACTTTTCACCTTTATCTTACACCTTTTTGGATCTACATTATACTTTATATTGGTCATGACATTTCAAGAACAACAAGATCACAACAATAATTTCTCAAGAACAACAACAACTCCACCAATATTCATCTCCAAGTCCACAACAATTGTACCACTCGGTCAAGAACAACAATATCAATCCATGGCCAACTTCAAGTTTACAACAACAAGTTCAATAACATAAGCTCAAACCTTTAGATCTAGACACTTTTAGTGTTGGTGAGAAAGAATATTAACACTAGAAACAATCTAAACAAACAAAAGACTACAAGATCTAGTCATAAAGAAAATGTCTCGGCCAAGACAACAACAAGACCCAACTTTCGGCCAAGAACAATCTCAAGAATACTTTACTTTTTTTTTTCAAATCTCAAGCCCAAGAATGATTTTATTAAAACAAAATCAAAGATGTCTCTAATATAAAATGATACCAAATTGACAAAGAAGACACTAAAACATACATCAAATCTGTCCACAATCTTAAGGATCCGAGGACCAAGATGGAGACCACGCTCGGATTCACTACCACTAACAAGAATACAAGAATTAGTGGTGTCTTTGGCACCAAAACAGCAATCCAAACTAATGTTAACAACAATTTATGAAGTGCAAAATGAACAATAACATTGTGAAGAACAACAGCACATACACGGCTTCACAATAACAACATAGAATCGGTTACAAGATTACAACAAAACAAAGATAGAAAGATAGACAAATGAATGGTATAATATTAACAACCCAAGACATTCTTCCACTCTTGGACCTTTAATACCACACACAACATAAACCTATCTCTTACATGACCTCAACGGAATGGGATCCCCAAGCAATCAACGTCTCAAACTAGCTACCAACACAAGTGATTCCACATTTGTTTACAAGGAATCCACCTTACAAGACTGTCTCTCTCTAGAGTTCTCAAATATCATCAAAGTTATGAACAAAAGACCAAATATGTTCTATTTATAGTCTAGGTTATAACTTATTACAAAATGACTATAATTCCCCTAATGAACTAAGACAAAGGGACGGCCTTGGAGTAGGCATATTGGACGGCTTTGGAGTGTTGGTAATTGTTGTCTACACTTCAAAGCTTGTTCCATTGGTTGGGCAGCCACCTGATCTCGAGTATTTACGTATTAGTCCACAATCACGATTGTACTTGTATCAATCGTTCAAGTAAAATATATTTTTCAATGCTAATTTCATTTTGGAGGAGGAAGGAAAGAAGACCATAATTTTTCTTGTATAAATAACATAAATACCAACTCTTTTGGAAGTAATTAAACTCTCTCCCACTTTTTAATTTCTTTAGTCTCTCTCCCTTTTAATCTATAATATATTAAAAGTGTGAAGACCTTTAGAAAAGTGATTTGAACTTTTTGTCCTTCATTAAAAGACTCCTCTCTAGACAAAATTGTCTTTTCACTATTTTTTAATTTATTATTTAATTATTTTTTATTATATTAACGGAACTTCCTAAAATATATGAGACTCCTAAAATATATAGTAGGAGAATTAATTAATATTTTTCTTTCTACTGTTTAATTAGAAAAATACTCTTAAAATAGGACTCTATTAAGAAATACTTTTATAAATATTGAGATGTACGTTAAACTAGAGAACAAACCGGTATGCCTATTGGGAGAATATGATTGATGCTCATCTAACTTGATTCGATTGCATGTCTAGATTGATGGATACTTGATTTTTTAACCCTCAACTTCTTCACTATTTTGTCAGCATAATAGAATCCAGCATATGTGTGTGTGTATTTATATATATATATATATATATATATATATATATATATATATCTTCTTTGTTTTCATTCAAAATCATTCTTTAGGGTCAAAATTTTCACTCAAACAAGAATTAGTTGGATCAAAATCGAAGCTTGGTGATCACTATTATATATTTTATTTATAGTTTATAAGTCATAGATGAATGTCGGTTGGCTTTGAAGAATTCCTTTTGTAAATGTTAGGTTTAATTGGATTGTTTTGATATCTTTATTATTTTATTTTAATTTACATATGCTATATGAATGTGGGTCGGTTTTGAAAAAAAAATTTAGGTAAAGGTTAGGTTTAATTGTATTATTATAATATCTCTATTAGTTTGTTATTTTGTGGTAGTTTACAGTTCGTAGATGAATCTCGATCGGCTTTGAGAAATTTTTGTGAGTAAAGTTTAAGTTTAATTAATTGTATTATTTTGATATCACTTTTAGCATATTATTTTATTGCAGTTCATAGGTGATAGATAAATGTTGGTCCGCTTTGAGGAATTTTTTATGTAAAGGTTAGGTTTAATTGTAATATTTTGATATCTCTATTATCGTATTATTTTGTTATTGTTTATAGGTGGTAGATGAGTGCCGGACGACTTTGAGAAAATTTGTTTGTGTAAAGATTGTAGACACTTGATTTTTGATCCCCCCTAAATTTTATCTTGTTTATCGATATTAAATCTACGTACTATTATTCTATGACACTACATCAAATACTGACTAAAAAAAAAGACAGACAGAACAAAAGTGAGAAGGAAAAACAGGGAGAAAAATCATCATATAAAAAGAGAGAAAAGTGTGTGAAGTTGAATTCGGGTCCGTTTGAGTTTCCTGTGCCGATTGTTTTTTGCATTATTATTCAGTTCGAATAATTACAGGTTCTTTTTCAATCTTGAACCATTTTATTTGTAAGTTTACTGGGAAAAAAATGAAGAAAAATATTCAAGTGATTTTATGCACTATTCAGTTTGTAGTTGATTAATTATGTGAATATCTATTACAGTTCTATTTGATTAAAACTTGAATCTGTAAAGATAATCTTTAATTTAACAATACCTTTTCATTAATTTAACAAGAGCATTATCAAGATCGAAATTGATTGAAATATGTGAAGATTTTGTAATAAGAAAACTGATATACGATAACCTTTGGCTTTTAATTTTGAATGATAGTAAATTTTGTGTGGTTCGAGGTTCTTATTATCCGTGTTTTTGGAACTGTTAATAATATTTTGGATTGCTTCTTTCTTTTATGGACTCTATTATAAATTAAACTTAATGAAGAATATGTATGTTTAATATTTTATATATCGTCCAAATTTAGAATTGGTAAAATTTGATAGCCTAAGTTTAAATTAATGTTGAATGGTTTTCCACATATACACTTGAGAATTTCGTACTCCTTTTAATTCAATTTATAGGATTTTTCTTCAATTCAAGAATTTTTCATTGTAAAGTTATTATTATTATTATTATTATTATTATTATTATTATTATTATTACTA
>NC_061114.1:221405401-221423835 GCF_002878395.1 Capsicum annuum | reverse complement strand
TATTATTATTATTATTATTATTATTATTATTATTATTATTATTACTATCATTTGCACTTGCAGTATGGGTACCGGACCCCCATGGCTGGTGGTCCGAGGAAGAGGAAATAACGGCAGAAGCCAAAGTCAAAACACTAGAGGAAGAGGATCCCTATATGCTTCAAGCTCTTTGAATTTCCCTATATTATGAAGAGGAAATATGAGTTTGATAAACATGAAAATACAGCATATTGCAGAACCATCGTCTTCAAAAACTCAGATTATAAGCCCTTCAATCTATTTGGATGATATTCCATAAGATCATCCTTTATATGAATAAATACAATCCTATATATCTGCCAAAAAGACTGATTCATTTGTAGCAATTGCTTCAGAAAATACTGCAGATAAGTGTAATTATGAAAAGCTCGAAGAAAGAGAATTGATACTCCTTGTTGAAAACTCTCAAATTTGCAAATAGGAGGATCCATGGAGATTGCTCCAAAAATATTTATTAACACATCTCTTTTTTGCAGGAGAATCATTTAAAACAAGAGCTTATTATGAAAATATTCTGGTCGCCACTGGTAGCGCAAAAATAGAACATCATCAATTGGCCGGAGCAACGACTGAATATGTGCATGGCTATTCTAAAATAGTGATTAAAAAACTATATAAGCAGGATCCTCAAGCAGGGGTAAGCCACACTGCGTTTAGACTCATTTATAAATATTGGCTTAAGCTTTAGTCGAAATATCAGGCCAAAAGCAACAATCGGGGCCTGTCAGAGACTTAATAAGCTTGGCTTAAGGTTTAGTCAAAATATCAGGCCAAAAGCTTATCAAGAAGGGGTAAGCCAATAGCTTAATAACTGTATGTAAATCTTTACCCAAACATGGGGCCTGTCAGAGACTTAATAAGCTTAGGTTGAGCCCATGTGTCTAGAAGTTCTAATTGTGCAAAGGTCGCCCTTTTCTTTATCTCAAATTACTGGGCTAAAGAGGCACAACTTACTAGATGGAGTCACTGAGACAAAGTCAACCTAAAACATATTAAACTCAACTGTACCACCACTTTGGAACCAAGTTAGAAGCTATAGAAACATTTTCTCATATGTTGATAAAGTCTGGATACTTCTTAATTATCTAATAATAGGAGTTAGATTTTTAACATAGACATGAAAATTTTCTTAGCCAGACATGGTCACGGCTGGTAAGAAGAAGTAGTATAAAAAGTAGTTAAAAAAAAAGAATAGTTAAGTACCTTAAAGCCTTCCGGATGTAAGGCCTGAACAGTATGTAATAGTGGCTATTCGCCTTTTATTTATCTTCAGAATATATTACAAAAGTAGATAGAAGGGAGAGGCTAGACGTAGAGACAGAAGGGGAAAGAAAAACTTCTGCCTCTTTAACAGAAATGATGAATCTATTTATAATAAAAAGAGAGAATCTTGCACAGTATATAATGGGGCCCTATGCACAGTGATTTTAATAAAACAAGCATAGTAATAGTATTTTAATAATTCATGTGGATCCTTGCTGTCACCTCAAGCTCTTTAAATGGGGCTGATGTAGACCTGTTGTCTGTCATTTCTTATATTTTCCTTTTTTCTTTAACTGAGAGAGAAGGGCTTCAGTTTGTTCCAATTCTGCATTTGTGAGAATGTGTGCTGAAGGTAGTGGTTGTGAATCAAGAACATCTTCCGTATTTTCTGCTTCGTCGCTTGTGATGCTTTTCATCGATGTGTCTGAATTTTGTTCTACTATTTTTATCAATTTACTCCAAACCTCTACTAAGTATTTTTCAATCATTTCCAATTTGTCACCTTCTTGAACTGAGATTCTTCTGGAGATGTAATTTAGACCTTTGTCATTGATAATTTTCTTTTGTAGATCATGAGAATTTTTGACATTTTTTCTGAGAATGGTTTCACACAATTCTTTGACATAGGGGACCTTTGTAATTGGGTCAATGCAAGTCAATTTATCCCAGAAGTTACAATAAAAAACCCTATATAGGACGGGTATTTGTTCTTTGGTAAATCCAAATTCAACACTCCATTTGTTAATCCATGGAATGGAAAATTCTATAAAAAAAAATTACATTTGATTGATGGTGTCTAATTTATAGACATGTTCCGATAGATATAAATCAGTTAGAAATGGCGAATGCTTCTTCCATTCTTGGTAGAGGTGAAAGTATTCTGATGGCAGGATTTTAACGGTAGGGCCTTGATATGACCACAATAGGATAAACCAGTTGGAAATTTGGTTTTCAAAGACTTTTGCACAAATCTTTAGAAACCAAGTATGCGAGTGTTTAGAATTATTGTAATAAAGAGCTTGAGTAAAAGCTTTAATATAATCCCAGTAGGTAAAAGCGACTTTTGAATCTTTCATGCTCAAGTATCTTTCAGCCATGGAGGTTGTGGCCCAACCTTCAATAGAAAAGAGTTTTAATCACCATTTTAGAATAGCCATGCACATATTCAGTTGTTACTCCGGCCAATTGATGATGTTCTATTTATGCGCTACCAGTGGCGACCAAAATATTTTTATAATAAGCTTTTGTTTTAAATGATTTTCCTGCAAAATAGAGATGTGCTAATAAATGTTTTTGGAGCAATCTCCATGGATCCTCTTGTTTGCATATTTGAGAGTTTTCAACAAGGAGTATCAATTCTCTTTCTTCGAGCTTTTCATAATTACGCTTATCTGCAGTATTTTCTGAAGCAATTGCTACAAATGAATCAGTCTTTTTGGCAAATATATAGGATTGTATTTGTTCATATAAAGGATGATTTTCTGGAATATCACCCAAACAGATTGAAGGGCTTATAATCTGAGTTTTTTAAGATGATGGTTCTGCAATATACTGTATTTTCATATTTATCAAACTCATATTTCCTCTTTGTAATACAGGAAAATTTGAAGAGCTTGAAGCATATGAGGATCCTCTTCCTCTAGTGTTTTGACTTTGGCTTCTGTCGTTATTTCCTCTTCCTCGGACCACCAGCCATGGGGGGCGGTACCCATACTGCAAGCGCAAATGAGATTAGAATCTATCAAAGTAACAGTCAATGTCCACCCAATTAATTTCATCATGCATATCTTCCCAGTTTGGAAAAAAGGAATTTTCTGGTATTAAATCATGAACAAATTTTTCTAAGATAACAAAATATATATCTTCATAAAGAGGAATGCATTTTATGATAGTGATAATTAGTTTTTTAGAAAGGTAGAAAGTATAGTAATTCATTCTCCTTTGTTTTTGTTCTTGTCCCAAAGTAACCTGCAAAATTTTTTATTTATTTATGAATTACTGATGTATTCGCGAGATAGAAAATCAGGTAAAGAATTTTTACTACCCTTTTTATATTGTATTTCAAAATCAAAAGGGGCTAATTGTTCTTGCCATCTTGCAAAAATTAATTTGGAAGCATCATGTTTAAAGTCTTTATCAAACATATACTTAACAGATTGAACATCAGTTCTAACAATAAATTTTTGATTATATAAATCATCTTGAAATTTTAAAACGCATTTAACAATAGATAACATCTCATGAGCCACTGTGGCGTATTTTTTCTGACTATCAGACCATTTTTCAGAATGAAATCTAATAAGACTTTCGGAATTAGTATGGGGATTTACTTGTTTTAGAATTCCACCATAACCAATGTTTGAAGCATTAGTCTCGATAATTTTTAACCATGCAGGAGTTGCTAGAGTTACACAAGGTAAGGACAACACATTTTTTAATTAGTTGGACTAGCTTAGTGTGAGTGCCCGTCCACGGTTCTTTGTAGTTCTTTTTCAATCTATCATACAAAGGTGCCAAATCACGAGATAAGTTCTGATAGAAAGGGGAAATATAATTGAGACTGCCCAAAAATCTTTGTAATTGAGTTTTATCAGTAATAATATCAAGGAATTTTTTCAAAAAATCTAAAGATCTTTGAATTGGATTAATTTGACCTTTAGAAATATTATGTCCAAGAAATCGAATGTTAGTCTGAAATAACGACATTTTTGATTTAGAAATAACCAAACCATTTTGCATCACAATTTGTTTGAAAATATTCAAGTGCTTAAAATGTAATTCTATTGTTTTAGAAAAAACAAGAATATCATCTATATAAACAATTATAAATTCCATGTAGGGATTAAATATATCATTCATGATTTTTTGAAATTCAGAAGGAGCATTTTTCAAACCAAAAGGCATAACATTCCATTCATATTGCTCAAAAAGCACATTGAAAGCAGTTCTATAAGTATGTTTATCATCAATACGAATTTGCCAATAACCAGATTTTAAATCAAATTTTAAAAATATGCTGGCATCATATAGTCTAGTTAGCAAGTCTTTTTTATTGGGTACGGGATACCTAATCTATTTCAAAACTTTATTCAAAGGTTTGTAATTAATAACAAGTCCAGGCGTACCTCATTCTTTTTCAGCAGCATTATTAACATAAAATGCAATGCGTGACCACGGGGATTTATAAGGTTTAATAAGACCCTTTTCTTGAAGATTATCAATCTCCTTTTTACAGAATTCTACTAATTCCGCATTCATTTGATAGGGTTGGGATTTTGTTGGAATATTGGCTTCGTTGAAATTATTTTCATAAGGAAGAGAAATAACATGTTCTTTTCTTTTCCAAAAAGCAATTGGATGGTCTGCACAAATATCAGTAATCAATTGGCTCGAGATTATTTTTATTTTTTCTTGTATTTTGTAGAACTTAGCGTATTTTGAACATTCATATTCATAATTTTAAATTGTAAGAAATTTAATCAAGTTTGTTTTATATCAATCAAAGCATTTATGTCTCGAGTAACTGGATCAGTAATAAAGGAATAAGAGATTTTTTTATTTTTATAAGTAGCTTGAAAATCATGTGCATCAAGATGTGTAAAAGGGTAAATAACATTTATACAAGGTGTTCCTAAAATAATAGGGGGGTATAATTGATTTTTTATTAGAAAGAAAAAATGTGGAATGCAAGTCTTATTTTTACAGATATGTGCATTGGGCAATTTATAATTAATATCAAGAGTATGACCAGATGTCGATCTAATGATATGAGTAGTTTTTTAAAAAATATCTAGTAGGGATTAAACCTTCTTGAATGCAACTAATATCTGCCCACTATCAATCATGGCAATATTGTTTATAGAGATATCATTATAAATTAATATGGAGCAATTAATATATCATTTATGGGCAATAACAATCTGCATCATTCCTAAAAATAAATTTTTTTTATATCAAGGATTTGAATATTATTATCAATATCAGGTTCAACAATTTCTTTACTTTTAGAAGAAGAAGTAGAAGGAATATCATGATGAGAAGTATTTTCTTCAATTTTTAAAATTCTGTGATCACAAATCATTTGATTTTGTTTTAATGAAATAATTTCTCTTTCTAGATTTTCAACCTCGATTTTTAAATCAGCAAAAGAAGTATCTCTACCAGGTGTTTTACTTAAAGCAAGGCGTCAATTAACTTCGGCTAAAGAATAAGGCATATCATAATCATAAGTTTTATCAACTGCTTTAGAACTAGTTGAAATGCTATTAGTGGATTTTTCTGCAACAAGATTAATAATTTTTTCACTAAGTTTATCGTCCGAATTTCCTTTAATAGTTCGAGAACATTTTCAGCAGTTAAAGTTTGGACATTTAAATCTAAGTGTTTAAACTGAGACTGTAATCGATAAAATATATTATCTTAAGTAGAAGAGTTACCAGGACAAAAGAGTTTTCATTTTCATTTTCATGATTACTATCAGAAGATTCAGGCAATTCAAGATCATTTGCTGATTCAAATTCATAGTTGTAATCAGACTCAGAACCAGAAGTATATAACAAGCCATAAATATGATCACGAAGTTCATCAGAAAGTTCTAAAGACTTGGTTTTTTGGAGCTTACTATTTGGAGCAATATGCCTAAACTGTTTACAGTTATAGCACTTGATTTTTGCTAAATCTCTCTTAGATCTATTTTTGGTAAATCTGGAGGACTTGCAATGGAATTTTCTAATTTCTCTTTTTTCTTTAGACCTACGACGGTAATTCTTTCCTATACTTAGATTGCCTATGAGTTTTTTGAGTGGTGGAAGCCTGTTGATTCATTCCAAATTGATCACAGAAGTCTCCTAGCTGAGATTTTTCTCTGAGCTTACTCATCTTAATTTGTCTATTCAATTTTAATTCATTGCATAGAGCTAAACCTTCGTCAGTGGTAGTTGCTATAAGCTGACCATAAGTATAATCTTTCCAGGGTATATCTACAGATGTTTTCCTAAGCTTTTTTCTAACCCTTTGAAACAAAGGAGGGAGTCCATCTATGAACTTAGCCTTCCAATATTGTAAATTAGTTTCTGGTAGGTCCATAACTCGACTTAAAAAGGTGTCTTTATACCACCGAAATTTGCCTAGGTCTCTACATCTAAGACCATTAAGGAGAGTGCGAGTATTTTCGTATTGGTTAGTAAACCTACCTCCAAAATGCTCCATAATGGTTAACATATGAGTGTAGACAGCGTCTTCTCGTTCTGCAGGTAGATCTCTTCCTAGATTGTCTTTTCCAGGTGTCTCAGTTTTAGCGGTAAGAATTTTTAATCTAGCTTCATCGGTTAAATAATTATCCCACCAAGCACGTAGTTGGCCAGTAAAACCAGCAACAATCATTTTACAAATTGCAAAATCATTACATTTATCTTTATTTGCAGCAGATGCCGTATTTTTTGCTATAGTAGAATACATAAGCACTTGAATAGAGATTTGTTTTTCACTTAAACCATCTATATTCCATTCATAAATTGATTCTCCACAATAAAATGTATTCGTCAAATTCCACTCTCGCTCCTCTAGGAAGTAGTAGTCATTCTTGGAAGATCAACATATTTTCTAGGTTGTTTTATAATCATGCCTCTGAGCTTATTAAGCTCTGAGTAATTTCTATCGATAGCAGGAGAAGAATCATTTTTGAAAGTATTTTCAAGTTGCTGTAAATTAGAAAATTCGTTAGAAAAATCCATCAAATTGATATTTAATTTTGAAAATTTTTCGTCAAGCAATTTTTCTAGTATTTTATATGAGAGGGTTTTGTAAATCCTTCAATATCGGGTGGCCTTTGAAAACAAGGTTTGATAGTCAATTCTTCAGACTTATTTTCTGAAGTAGAAGAAACATTAAAAGCTTTTGGACCATCATTAAGATTTTTCACTATTTTAATCAATTCGTCAAGTTTTTTGTCAAGAGTCGACATGTGTTACCCAAGAACTTTAACATAAA
Organism: Capsicum annuum; assembly: GCF_002878395.1. Taxonomy (NCBI): domain Eukaryota; kingdom Viridiplantae; phylum Streptophyta; class Magnoliopsida; order Solanales; family Solanaceae; genus Capsicum; species Capsicum annuum. The sequence continues at coordinate 221,416,545 of NC_061114.1, read as the reverse complement.
GGCTCAATAATTATTTTGAGCAATCAACTTATTAATTTCGGCAATAGTGATTCGACCAACATCATTATCAATGAATTTTTGGAATACAGAATAAGTAATACCTGTATTACTAGGAAGTATAAAAGGTGACTGGGGTGGATAAACACATTCAATAATATTACCACTGACATCTTGGTAGGTTCTTTCTATCACATTTATATATTTAGACAAATATGTAGATATAAACCATGGTGCAAAATAAATAATCTGATTATGCAATGCACACATTTCATAGAATTCTTCAGAAATATTTTTCATATCGTCAGGACTATATGTTTCAAAAAACCATATTCTAAAGTTTTTTCAGTTTTTACCATAGAAATCTTTTATAATATAATTTCTTGCCTGGGAACCAGGTCTAAAAACTATTTGATGTGGAATCATTTAAACACTGTTGACATCAAATTCCATCTCCGAACGAGTTGGATTGTCTTTTTCTGAAATATTATCTTTATCTTGAACTATATGAGTCTTAAGATTGATTTTAACCTTTTCAACATTTCTAAAAGAATTTTGCAAATCTGCAGAGATTAAAGTATGTAATGACGCAGCGCGATTTCTAGCTGGGTCATAAACAGGTGGTTCAATAGGAGAAATATATTGTCTAGTAGGCATAATATGAGACATAGCAAAGGAATTTCAATAAGAGATGGTAGAATTGTCATCAAATTAAAGACAAATCTTTCCATCGGGTTTTTGAGTTACATGAGTTAACTCTGAATTGGTCACTTCTTCTACAAGTTGTTTTGGAGAAACGACCGAATTTAAAACCCAAGTGTCAGAGAAGTTAATCTCTTCCCATCTTATGGGTCTCCTGGTACTGACCTTGGATTTTAAGAAATTGGTTTCTATAAGAATGGTATAATCAGAAGTGTCTTCAGTTGATTATTAATACATAGGCATGAATTCTCTTTCTAATGGATCTGGGAGAAGTAAGTCCAAAAAGTACTAAACTTGAAGAGGTAGAATTACCTCAAAATCTTGATTTATTAAATAAGTAGACTCTTTCAAAAATAAAAGTTAATACTATTTATGAGTACGGTTACTTTGATAAAATTTTGCATAAACAGATAGTTAAAACTACTGAACAATCTATTGCTTTAAATGTTGTTGAACAAACTATTCACTTGCATATGAACAGATAGTTAAAACTACTAAACAATCTATTGTTTTAAATGCTGATGAACAAACTATTCACTTGCTTAGTAAAAGGACATTGATACTTTAAAAATCATTACAATTTCATGCATATTAGTCCGGTACAAATTGCTTTTAAACCGCTTACTCTGAGAGGTTTGCCTGAAACATTTTTAGTTGTTCTTCGTGATGCTAGAAATCTAAATTTTAGACAATCCCTTATGGAAACTATAGAATCAACTCTTGCTTATGGCCCAGTATATTTCAATGTCCACCCAATTAATTTCATCACGCATATATTCCCAGTTTGAAAAAAAAAAAGAATTTTCTTGTATTATTATTATTGTTGTTGTTGTTGTTGTTTCATCTTTACATACTCAAAAGATATTAAGTTTAATTATTATATTCATCTTTATTATTTACACAAATATCCTATTTAGTGTAATGTTTGAATTCATTAACGTGGCGTACACGCACAAGGCGCGTATACCTAAACTAGTATACATAAAATAGCCGACATATACATAGCATTCTGTGTATATGTTGGAATTTTTGTAATATATTTAGAGAGTTGAGATTTTTAGTAAAATTGGAAACATAAGTAACGTATTTATGTAATTTTTAGTTTTTCTTCTTTACATTAGATAATGGGATTGGAATACTACATCTTTCTCAAAACATAATTGAAAGTATTCCTGAAACTGCTAATGCTACAACTATTTTAGCTTTAAATCTTATTATATTGTAGATCATCATATCTACCTTTGCTTCTTTCAAAAGGTTCTGCAAAATGATGTTTAAATGAAGCTCGGACATTTTATTTTCAAAAGTGAGCAGCTCGAAAATGCTATTATCTTTGTCTTGCATTCTCTCCTCCAAATACATTCATTCAATTATTTTTCTAATATTTAAAAACAGTCATTTGATTATTTTTCTATCATTTAAACATAATTAATTTTAAAATATTTAGCATTTTAATCAAAAAAATTTAGAATGCACCCCCTTCCTAATTAACCACAAAAACTAACTCTCAATTCTCTTAGGAATATCAAATTTCAATAACTTTCAATTTACACTAGCAAAGATTTAATCTATTTTATTTTTATTTTAGGCTTGTAAGAGGATATTATTTTTGTAACTAAAAATTGTCTTATTAATGTATATAAAAGCACTAAGATTTTTGCAAATACAAAAATCTCAAAGTTAGTATGTCCAATTGATTTTTTACCATTTAAAAATAAAAAAGGAGAGAAAGAATTGTGATTGACAAGAGTAAAAATATGAGTATCTTTATTTGAAATTTTCAAAAGTTTAGAAACATATACATTTTTCAAGAGCATATATATTTTTCTTTGAAAGCATTAACTATAAGGAATCGTCGGACGTAAGAAAACAAAGAAAGAGTATGAAACACTAAGGTTTTTACAAATATAATAATCTCAAAGTTATACGTCTAACAGATTTTTTACCATTTAAAAGTAGAAAGAGAAAAAGAATTGTAATTGACAAGAGTAAAAATATCAATATCTGTATTTAAAATTTCCAAAAGTTCAGAAATATTAAAATTTTACAAGAGCCTATAAAAGCACTAAGATTTTTGCAAATATAAAAATGTCAGAGTTGTAAGTCCAATTAATTTTTTACCATTTAAAAAAATAAAGAGAAAAAGAATTCGAATTGACAAGAGTAAAAACATCAGTATCTTTATTTGAAACTTTCAAAAGTTCAATAATATTTAAATTTTTAAGTGCTTATATCTTTTTTTGATATATATATATTTTAATTTAAATATATTATTTAATGTACTATATATTTTAAAAATTATCTAATCTTTGATTTGAATATAATAAATTTATTTTTTTACTTAAAATTTTCTTCTTTAACGATAAACACATGTGCAACGTACGCACCCTAAACTAGTCATATAAAAGTGCATCCAATAATGTTGCATTGCAAAATGTAGCACACTTTTAAAGTTCTTATTAAAAATAGCCCAATTATATAGGTCCAAAATGTTAGTTTTCGTCCGATAGCCATAACCTGAGATTCATCTATTCCATCCAATATTTCCACAATTTACACACACATTACCATTAGTACTCTCACCTATGGGTGTCAAACGGGCCAGGCCGGGCCAACTCGGAACTGGCCCTTCTATTTTAATCGGGTTGAGGTCGGTTAAGGGCCAGTTTTGGCACTAGACGGGTCGGGTCAAACAGTAAAAAAAATAAAACCCACCCTAACCCGGCCCACTTAACCCAACCCGGTCAAACCCACCAAAACCCAGTCAAATTCGGTTAAAAAATCGGTCAAACCAGGTCAAAAATATAAAAAAAAACTGTTTTTCAATATACATTACATATACCCACCTATATACATTATAAATACGTTAAATAATATATATACACTATATATATAGTATATACTACATTAGAATTTAAAAAATATATACACATATACACAATTAGTCAATTACTCATATATACACACCATTCAATGTATATATGCTACTACTTATAAAATATACTACAATATATATACATTACAATATATATAGATATACTTATATACTAATTCATAAAACATATACACATGTATACGTTAGATATACAAGATATATACACGTGTATATGCACCATACAATGTATATATACTACTACTTATAAAATATACTACAATACATATACATTACAATATATCTAGATATAGTTAGATACTAATTTATAAAACATATACACATGTATACGTTAAACATACACTTCTATAGAAGATATATACATGTGTATATGCACTATTCAATGTATATATACTACTACTTGTAAACTATACTACAATATATATACATTACAATATATATAGATATACTTATATACTAATTTATAAAATATATACACATGTATACATTAAATATACACTTCTATAGAAGATATATACACGTGTATACGCACCATTCAATGTATATATACTACTACTTATAAAATATACTACAATATATATACATTACAATATATATAGATATACTTATATTCTAATTTATAAAATATATACACATGTATATGTTAAATATACACTTCTATAGAAGATATATACACGTGTATACACACCATTCAATGTACATATACTACTACATATAAAATATGCTACATTATATATACATTACAATATATATAGATATACTTATATACTAATTTATAAAATATATACACATGTATACGTTAAACATACACTTCTATAGAAGATATCCAATTCATAAAACATATACACATGTATACGTTATATATACACTTCTATAGAAGATATATACACGTGTATACGCACCACTCAATGTATATATACTACTACTTATAAAATATAATACATTATATATACATTACAATATATATAGATATACTTATATACTAATTTATAAAATATATACACATGTATACATTAAATATACACTTCTATAGAAGATATATGCACAAATATACAAAACATATATTACTTAATATAATAAATTAATAATATTTGGTAGTAAATTAATAATATATTAGAAGTAAGTTTTTAATTTAAAGTAGAAAACTAGAAATTCAATTTAAAATTTTAAATCGTTAAATGAAAAAATATAAAAAGCAAGAACTAAGGAGTGAATGAATTTGGGAAATTTTATTGATTGCAAAATGATCCAAAATTTATAATTTACATGAATGAAAAATCTACAAATTATGCATCATTTTTTCCAACTCATTCATGTTAATATTAACGAGAACTTGCATAGGATAGTCGAAGTCAACGGGGGCAAAACCATGCATTGGACTTGATTCTACTGAGTTCTCTCGTGAAGTCATAATTTCTTCAAGTTTCAGCTCGTCGCTCGGCTCCGGTTTCATTCCTTGGTTTCTTCTTTCTGCTCTAATCCAATCTCTGAGGCAAACTAGAACATTCATTGCATTGCTTCCCAATGAGTGTCGGTTGTCTCCAAGCTGCTGTCATCCTTGACTAAAGGCGCTCTCTGATGCAATGGTTAACATTGGAACATTCAAGATATCTCTAGCTAATCTTGAAAGCACAGGATATTGTGTTTCATTACTCCTCCACCAATTCAACGTGTTGATCTGTCGTTTGCGATCCTCTGGTGCCGTCCGAATATAATATTTCAGCTCTTCCCGATAAGTTGATGTGTAAGTTCTCTCATCAACACTGTTCCAACTATTTAAATCATAAAACGAATCAGAAAAACCACTATGTGCCGGCCTTTTAGAAGATGATAGTTCCTCGGGAGGATGAGGAGCAACAGTTAGAGTGATATTTGTAGGTACGGTTAAATCAAATAAATCAGCATAGTGATTATATAATTTTTCTATGTAATCCTTTGCATCAGCCGTAGCCGTCCACAAATCAGGTTGTACTTGTTCAGAATCATGGTTAGTATTTATTTCTAAGTTAGTATAAATAAGAGTACTAAAGTGGCACATATTATTATATTTCATGCACAGATTTAGCATAGCACCAACCAAGTAAATAGGGGGAATCGGGAAAAAATATTTTTTAAATTTCGTAAACATGGCGCCAACAACTTCTTTATAACCTTCTTTATTTTTATATTCTTTGAGCAAACCAGAAATATCGGCTATATATGCCAAATATTACAAACAGTAGGATAATAAGCACCGAAAAATTCAACCGTAGCTATATAAAATTTTTCTAAAAACTTAACAAGATCATTAATTACAACTCAATCAGAATTATGTAGCATGCAATCAGCAGAATCAGCAAATGAACCGCAATGTTGGTTAAAAGCTAGTGTAATAGGAATTCTATATTTATAATAAGTTTTTAAAAATTCATACGTAGAATTCCATTTAGTATCAATTTCCCCAGGCATCAAAATCGGTGTAAGTCCATTTTCTTGACATTTAACTTTAAATTCTCTAATTCTCAATCTATGATTATTTCCTTGAATAAAACCAACGGCAAGACGAATTTTTTCAATATAAAGCTCAAAAGACTCAAGACCATCTTTTACAATTAAATTATATATATGACATGCACACTTAATATGAAAAATTTCAGGCAAGGGCGGAGATAGCGTAGATTTTAATTTTTTTATAGCAGTCTTGTTGTTAGAAGCATTATCAAAAGCAGTACATAAAATTTTATTTTCGATACCATAATATCTGACAATTTTAACAATAGAATCAGCAATAAATTGTCCAATATGTTTACGATCTTCATCATATAAAAAAGCAAGAATACGTTTTTGCATCACGAAATTACTATCCATCCAATGATAAGTAATGGTTAAATAATCATTTTTATTTACAGTACGACCAAGATCAGAAGTTAGGGACAATCTACATTGAATATTTTTTAACAATGTTGATAAATAAAAATAATATTGTGAATAAAGTCTAAAAATATCAGACCGACAAGTAGTTCCAGGAATACCGTTAAACATAGGATTATAAATTGCTTGTATATAAGGAATAAAGACAACAGAAGAAGGAAAACTAAAAGGCAAACAACCCACAGCTACCATTTTAGCTATTTCTTCCCGGTCCCTCAATTTATTATACTTCTTCGCTACGTGACCGGTTGCTGGGTCCATTCTAGTTTGTGTTGGCCCACCAACATCCCCACCACCTTGTGCAATATTTAACTCTCTTTTGTGATCTTCAGCTATATGTCTCATTAACGTACCCGTACCCCCTTGCTTGCCTCCACTTCTATGCTTATATATTTGTTGACAAATATTGCATTGCACCTCAATATCTGATATACATTCAAAAAATTGCCATGCAACACAAGTTCTTTTACGAGGTCTTGGGGCACTGAGAGGTCGGGGAGGGAGATTAACCGATTCAGATCTAACGTTAGCATTTCCTACTGCGGGTGTCTCAGCAATATTTTCACTATATTCGTCTAAATTAATCGCATCTACTTCATTTTCTTCTTCTATACCGTAATTTTCCTGAGCTTCTACATAATCCATATCGTGAGCACCTACACCTATTTCTTTCTCAAAAGGTGTACCAAGAGGTACCGGAGGCGAAGGCACACGAGTATATCTACTACTTGAACTACCTCTACCGCTAGTAATTCAGTTTTTATTACCACTATCGCTTCCGGAACAAAAAATTTTAACACCTTTAGTAGCGAGGTTTCTTAATTTATCCATAATATAAATTAAATTAAACTAAAAATATTCAAAATACACAAATATAATAAAATTAAATATTAAACAATTAATACAATAAATAAAAGTTCAACGTAAGAGATGGAACGACAATACCAAATTTTGAAAGTATCCGAAGGTTGCGACTTTAGAAATTTCCGCTCGTACTTTGTAAACGAAAAATTAAAAAATTAAAGTGAATACTTTAAGAAATTAAATATATTGAATATTTGAGAATTGAGATTTGAGAGAGAATGAGATTAGAGAGAGTGAAAAATTGTGTGAAAAATGATTTGAAGTTGTAGGGTATTTATAGAATTTTTTTTGGGATTAAAAAATATTTTTTAAAGTTAAATTATTATTTTTTTTAATAAATGGTTATATTTGTATGTATAAATAAATATTTAAACAATGTGTCTACATAGTATAAGTACGTATAAAATGAGAAGAAAGAAGAAAATCACCGAAATAAGAAGACTTATATTGTATATACAATAATATACAATACAGTATACAAATGTATACACTGTTATAAAAAAAAGGGACTTCGTCATTTTTTTTTTTTTGAATTCAAGTTAAAAATTCATTCAAAAATACCTCAAAATTATACCAAATCATCTAAAATTTTAAATTCAAGATCCTCAATACATCACCGATCTTTTGTAACCACAACCACTCAAAATAGAGCTTATTTATGGAAAATTAATTTTAAAAATCTTGAAGCTTTGAGTTTCAACAATGGTTGAACAAATTTCTCTCTATTTAATGTATGATGGAATAATTCAAAAATTGATCAAATAAAATTGAATGACGAAGAAGCAAACTGAGCTAGATATTACAGATTCAAAACTTACACTTTTCAATTACTGTCACACCCCTTTTTTTTAACTCCCAAAAAAAGATTGGATTTTAAGTTTAAAAGGGTTTTCATTACTAAAGTGACAAAATGAAGATTTGTTCTGAAAAAGAATTATTTTTACATTTAAAACTCAGAGTCGCCACTTGGCATAAATCGGGTGTGCCAAGTCACCTTTGAAAATCCTTTTTTTCAAAAAGATTTGACTCTAAAACTAATCCGGAAACAGAGATTCCGATTAAGGAATTCTGTTGACCGAGGGGAAGGTGTTAGGCACCCCTCGGTCTCGTGGTTCGACCACGGTCGCTTGGTGGAGCATATCGGCTAACTTAACACTATGAATGTATAAACCACACAAAACACATATAACAATCAATCAATCAAACCAAAACGAAACAAATCTCAAGATATAGTGCACAGTCCAATTACACAGTCCAAAATAGAAAAGTGGGAAAAATATAAATTCTATTTTAAACCAGTCTTGAACTAAGTTTCAATGCTTTACCCGATGCCTCGGGCCTTCATCACGAACCTCCTTTGCGTACATGATACATCGGGGCATTCCCCGATGAATAGATACAAGTACCTCGCGTTCCCCGGCCAAATGGGTACAATTGAATTATATGAGATAAAACAAAACTATTCCAACACATATTTCAAACATGACTTCAATCCATAAATTCTAAATTTGCCTATCCGGGCCTACAATTTTCCTACCCGCTTGATGACATATTACGTTCAACATCAACAATGAATCAAAATACCATAATATTCACTTTTATCAATTTTTTGATTCCCGCCCCAACTTCATTTTTATCAATCACACCCATGGTTCGATTATCAATTCACATTTCAAAGTATGAAACCAACATCAACCAACACACAACAAGGATTCAAACATACCAAACAACAAATCTTTCACATTACGTAAATTAAGGGGAGAAAAGATAGAATTGGACCTTTGAAGAATCGATTTCGTTGATAATAATGTTAGAAAATCCAGACTTATAATTTCGAATAGAACCTCAACCACGAAACAAACTCCAGCAACACCAAACTCCACCAACTCGATATCGAAAACCACAATTGAAAATTTGGTTCAAACATAGACTCAACAATGAAACAAAATCAACTCGAATTGTGAGAAATCCAAACCTGAAATTGAAATCAAACTTACATCCCAAAACCAGTATCGAGCTCGATGAACCAAAAAGGAAATCGCAACAAGAGAGTCAGTGATTTCAAAATTTGATGGACCCATCAGAACAGTAACAGAAACAGCGACTGGGTGTTTTCCGGTGAATTTTGAACTGAAAAGCGAGGACCATTTGCTATGCCTGAGCTCCGGTAAGCTCGACAGCAACCGAAAACAGAGATACGATCTGCAGCGATGAAATTTCCAGTGAATAAAGCACGTTCCCTTACCTTTTTCACTCGATTTTACTCTCAATTCTCACTATTTTGACCTTCTTTTTCTCTGTTTCGCTCACTCCGACCAACTCTCCGTTCACTGTGTGGGTGTGTGTGAAGGAGAAGAACCCAAATCTCTCTCCCTTTTTCTTTCACTGGTTTTTGTGTGTGAGAGTGGTGTGTGCCTGAGTGGTGTATTCTGTGTGAGTTTCTATGAGTAGAAAAATGAAAGATGATGGGGAATCCATGGGTCGTGTGTATATTCCTAGTGTGTGACCCTTTATTTTTTGTTATTAATGTGTATGTTTATCTCTTTTTCTTTGTGTACAAGAAATGTGAGGAGGGGGTCACATGGGTAGGTAGGGTAGGAGGGTATTGGGTGGTGATATGTCCTCTTTTAATTGGAGAGGTTGTTTGGATGCTTAAAAGAAGATAAAATTTGTTAGGATTTGTTAAATGGAATAAAGATAAAAAAAATAAAGTGATGAGGTGATTATTTATTTTGTTTTTCTTGTGAAAAAATTACCACGCAGATAGAATACGTGGTAAGATGGGGTGAACGGTAAAAATGCTTTCGGGGAGGGACAAAATTACGTGTCTACATCATGCCCCTCTTTGCATGTAAGTTTTTTCATACAAAGAAGTAAACAACGAGACGGAATTTTGACCCGACCATTATTCAAAGGAAGAAATAAAAGGAAGAAGGACAACCGAGTTGGAGAGTCGAGTAAGGTCCCTTTGAGGTTCTGGTGTCATTACATCAAAAATGAAAATGACAAGTTAAAAACATAAATGAAATTACAAAATGAAGAAGGACTCGCTACTTCATCACCTTGTTCTTCAGGCAGACTCCTGACTTGCGATTTCTTCAACTTGTTGCTTGTCTTTCAATTTCTTCACCCTGTTCTTCAGGAGGGTTCCTGACTTGCCATTTTACAACTGTTGACTTTCAATTTTCTTCCTCTTGTTGCTTATTTTTCAACTGTTTCACCTTGTTGCTTGACTTTCCATGTATTCGCCCTGTTCTTCAGGTGGGCTCCTGAAATCACATCAAAACTATAAGAAAAATTATCCCACACAAAGAAATGCATCTTCTGTGAGTTAATTGGAATGATTCGACTAAAAGTTATGCCTTATAGGAATCAAAGGGAATGACTCGACTAAAAGGTACATCTTATAGGAATCAAGGGAATGACTCAACTTAAAGGTACGTCTTATAGGAATCAAATGGGATGACTCGACTAAAAAATACGTCTTATAGGAATCAAGGGGGATGACTCGACTAAAAGGTACGTCTTATAGGAATCAAGGGAATGACTCAACTTAAAGGTACGTCTTATTGTAATCAAGGAAAATGACTCGACTAAAAGGTACGTCTTCTAGGGTTCAAAGGGAATGACTCAAATAAAAGATACGTCTTATAGGAATCAAAGGGAATGACTCGACTAAAAGGTACGTATTCTAGGGGTCAAAGGGAATGACTTGACTAAAAGGTATGTCTTATAGGAATCAAAGGGAATGACTCGACTAAAAGGTACATCTTGTAGG
>NC_061114.1:221384410-221405301 GCF_002878395.1 Capsicum annuum | reverse complement strand
TAGGAATCAAGGGGGATGACTCGACTAAAAGGTACGTCTTATAGTAATCAAGAAAATGACTCGACTAAATGGTACGTCTTCTAGGGGTCAAAGGGAATGACTCGACTAAAAGGTACATCTTATAAGAATCAAGGGAAATGACTTGACTAAAAGGTACATCTTCTAGGGGTCAAATGGAATGACTCGACTAAAAGATACGTCTTATAGGAATCAAGGGAGATGACTCGACTAAAAGGTACATCTTATAGGAATTGTAGACACCTAATTTTGTCCCTCCCAAGTCCAATTTTATTCATTTTAGCTCACTTTACGATACACCCTCATCCATGTGATTATACCCCACAAAAATACAAAAAATAACAACCCTTAACATAATCCCTAACAAATTCTGTCTTGTTTAAATCCTAGTCTAACCAACTTTACACCTTATCCTAACAACCTACCCCACCCCCTACTCACCACCACATACCCCTAATTCCCCTACCCCTCACGTCTTATTCAAGATGGAAAACAATTCACAAAGACACAAAATAGAAGAGGGCCCACTTGAAAGACACTTTTTGATCTTTTTCCATTTTTCATAAAAGAGAATAAAATGCACTCAAAAGAGACTCCATTTTCTTTTAGGGCCCACGTGATATTCCTTTTTCTTCTTTTCTTTCCAAATTGATAGAGGGGGCGGGACCCACATACTCCCAATTTGGAATTTGTTCCTTTACAGAATATACAATTTACACACATTTTCACAGAAAAGAAAAGTAAGTACACATAGGAGAAGAATTCTCGAGGGAATATGGTTTTCTCACAAATTCCACACAGTCATATACATAGAAAATAGTAAGAAATGGAGAAAGATCGAGGGAGAAGATAAAAACAATATTGAGAGAGAGGTAGAAGTAATTGAGAGAGAGAGCGCAACACTGGTGAGAGAAAGAGATCAAAAAATGGGAAATCAGTATGGAAAATAAGAATAGATCGGTCGTTTGTGTTGTTTTTGGTTAAATTTCATTGGGAAAGGGAATTCTACCAATTCTCCGATCAACCACGTCCCAAACCACTTTCCTCGGCACTGCCGGAGCTCCGGTGAAGCGACAAACAGTAAGTCTAATTTTATTCTGACCAAAATAGCATCAAACAGTCACTCCCAACCCCGTTTCAGTTTAAATCTCACCAAAATCAACAAAATCAATGACCAAATCAATGAAATCCGACTCGTGCCAATTGATTTTGACAAAATTCCCACCGAAAAAGAGGATAAAAATAGAATGGGTCAGTCAGGTCTGTTGGGGGTTTAGTCCAGATTTTTAGGGTTTGGATTCAAGTTAGTGGGTCGCGGTTGAAGTTCAATTCAAATTTCCCGGCACGGACTCTGTCTCATTTAATTGAATAACACTACATTAAAATCGACAATTGAGGTCCGATTCTATTCTCTCTCTCTTTTTATTTCACTCTTTATGATATTCGGTGCTATGGATTGAACGTTTGCGTGTTGTTTGATCCTTGTTGATGGTGAATAATTTTTTGGTGTTTATTCATTATTTACGTGTTGTGCGATGAAATGATATCTTGTTTGAGAATTAAAATCGATAATTTAAGAATAAAAGTGGGGCGGAAATTGAAAGTTGATAAAAATGAATATTGTCGTTTTGATTCATTGATGTCGTTGATTGTAATAGTGTCATGATTGATCGAGCTGGGTAAGCAAACAGTAGGCTCGGGTAGGCAAATTTAGAACTTGTGAACTGCGGAATGTTTGGAATATGTGTTAAATGGTTTTGTTTACCACATTTGGATCAATTGTATTCATTTAGCCGGGGAATGCCCCGAGGCCATTTGTATTTATTCACCGGGGAATTCCTCGATGTATTATGTTGGCAAAAGATGTTCATGATCAAGATCTGAGGCACCGGATGGAGCATAGTTTATGATTAGTGTAGGTTTACATTTATGTACCTTTTTATTTTGGGTTTGTAATAATTAGATTGGACATTAACTTTTGGATTCTCGTTTGTTTAATTTTTGTTTGTCTTTTGTGGTTTATACATTCGTAATGTCAAACTAGCCGATATGTTCCCACCGAGCGACCGTGATAGAACCACGGGATCGAGGGGGGCCTAACACCTTCCCCTTGGTCAACAGAATTCCTTAGCCGGAATCTCTGTTCGTAAACCAGTTTTAAGAGTCAAATCATTTTGAAAAGGATCTTTCAAAGGTGACTTGGCACACCAGATTATGTCAAGAGGCGACTCTAAATAAAAAATGTAAATAATCCCTTTTTTGAAATAAATTTTCAATCTTTTGTCACTTTAATAATAAAATCCCTTTTGAACCTTAAAATATAATTCTTTTCGAAGTGAAAAGGAGGTGTGACAGCTCTGGCAACTCTGCTGGGGACATTTTCAAAATTCAACCTTATTTTGTAGTTGTATAGCTTAGTTTGCACTATAGGTGTATAGATATTTTGTTTGTGATTGTTTTGTGTTATTGTTTAGCATTGTTGAGTGTCTATGTGCTCTTTGTTTACAATTTTTATCTTATGTGTTATCGTTTTATATCTGGCATCATTTGCTTAACTCGAGTCAATTCTTTCTGCAACAAGTCCCAGAGTGCATGTCGTGTACATGAACTCTAGTTGAGTCACCCTTATTTTAGAAGGGGGAGCCGTCAAACGTATGGAGTGGGTGGAAAGTTGTCGCAGCCACTATTGACCATACGCTCCCCCGAACAGCCTTGTTAGTGAACCCCAACGTAGGTCAGCCATTAGGTCATGCTTATCTGCATCCTATTGAGACCTAGCGTGACCCACTTGCCCCTTTGTAGGAGACTCGTCTCTAAAGCATCCCTACGTGTTAATTGTTGCATCTTTGAGGGTAATATGATCATTTGATGACTGATGTGGGGAAAGTATGTGTTAGAAGTAAAGTGTGTAGGCAAAAAAAAAAAAGAGAAAAAGAAAAATAGTGAGTCGAGAAGAAAAAAAAAGAGTTTCTAGTTTTTAGAGTTCTTTATGGATTTTGCTTTTCAAAATTCGAAATTCAGAAAGATTTTTTTTTTTTACCTTTTGCACTCATTTGTCAAAAAATTTAAAAAAAAACCATTAGAAAGATTTTCACTTTGTCTCTTTTAGCATGCATTCACAATTCAAAATTTTCCAAAAGATTTTTTTTTTCCAATAGGAGCCCTTTATAAAATAAAAATTCACAAAATGATAGAAGTTTTGTACATTTCATATAACGAAAATATCAAAAAAAGATTTCTCTTGCATATTTGTTGGTGTCATTTTTAGGTTAAGTGTCAAATTGAAAACTTACAAAGATTTTATTGATGTTTTTCATCTTCTGTTTGTGATCGCGTCTCTCAAGTCAGGGTTCAGTCTGTTATTTAATCATTAATTATACAATCTGGATGAACTACGCACCCCTAATTCTCCTCTCTCAGGAGTGAGATACGTACGCAACCTACTGTTGGTTCGGGGATCTTATTTAAAAAATCAAAAAAAGATTTTCTTCTCCTCATTTAGAGTAGGTGTTTCATATATGCCTTGAAAATAAAAATATAAAAAGATTTTCCTTAATAATCGTAGGTTTTATTTTTGGTGGGTCTTATTTGAAAAATCCAAAAAAAAAAAAGATTTTCTTCACTTTTCCTTTAAAGTAGGTGTTTCCTATACATCTTTAAAAGAAAGCCACAAAAAAAAAAATTGTTAATAGCTTCGAGTCTCATTTTCGTATGAAATTCAAAAATTGAAAACCCAAAAAGATTTTTCTTTGGTAATCATAGGTTTCATTTTGTATAGGGAGTTTAAACCTGAAAAATGCAAAAAGATTTTCGTCAATTCTTTTGACAATTTGTTATTTTTGAAGTTTCTGAAAAAAAAAAAAAAGAATTAATTAGTCATTTTGGTAAGACTTCACGAACTACGCACACCTGATTCTCCTCTTTCGGGGGTGAGATACGTAGGCGCCCCTCTTGGGTTTGGTGACCTTTTCAAAAAGAAAAAAAAGGTTTTGAAAAAAAATGTTGAACTCTAACACATTTTCTATCTCTTGTTCAGTTAGTTTAAGGTGATTGGTTTGTGGCATTTTGGCTGGTCCTTCATATTGCACCAAGTCACAGAAAAAGCTATGGCCAACAGGGATACCGAGTTTGTTGTCACTGATCAGATACGGAGTTCGGCCAAGGAAAATTTATGAGCCAATGAAGAGATTCAAAAATCAAGACAACAAATGATAGAAATCCATCGAGCTTGGGCTAATGGGTTGCCACCTCCTCCATTTTCCGCTGATAATCTGGAATATCTTTCTGCTTACCTCCAGTGTCACATACACAGTTTTCTATTTTTGTTGACACACCACAACATGCATCAGGACCTGCTCCGAGGCAACACTATCCAAACACTTCCAATATTCATTTCCTCACTCCTCAACACAAAGCTACCACATGCTCGGCTCTACCCACTGTTCATGTTTTTGCAGCACCACCCCCACCCGAAGATCCTACTTTTGAGGTTTATCCACAAGTTGTGCCTCCCCACACTGCGAGAGAGCCTGTATTAAATATTTTTGTTGATCAACATTATGTTATTGAGCCTACATTTAAGTCGACTAATCCTTATGGTTATACTCACCCGACTGAATTTTCTTTTAAAACTGAGAAGACTGTTATAACAGAAGAACAGGAGGAAACGACCAGAAAATTAAGAAGTTTGGAACTGGCTATGAAAGAACTCCAGGGACTTGGGGGTACAAAAGTGTCTCATATAAAAATCTGTGCATGTTTCCAGGGGTTCATCTTACTTTTGGTTTTAAAATGTCAAAGTTTGAGAAGTATGATGGACATGGCGATCCTGTAGCACATTTGAGACATTATTGCAACCAACTAAGAGGTTCTTTGGGGAAGGAAGAATTACTCATGGCATATTTCGGTGAGAGTCTTTTAAGCTTAGCTTCAGAATGGTTTGTTGATCAAGATATCGACAAGTGGATTAGTTGGGATGACTTAGCTAATGAATTTGTGCAAAAATTCCAATACAATATGGAGTTGATTCCTGATGAGAAATCCCTAACTAACATGAAGAAAAAGAGTACTGAGACTTTCAGAGAGTATACGATTAGATGGCATGAAAAAAAAGCTAGGGTGAAACCGTCAATGAAAGAAAGTAAGATAGTGGAGGTATTTATTCAAGCATAAGATGAAACATATTATCAACACTTGTTACGTGCATTAGGCATGCCATTTATTGAGGTCCTTAAAATGGGGGAGATGATAGAGGATGTAATTAAGACCGGCCACATTGTGAGTTTTGCAACATTGAAAGCGACTACTCAAACAATTTAAAAAGGTTCAGGAAGTGTCGGAGGGAAAAAGTATGAGAAAGATCTATCTACCATTGTAGTTGGACAACAGGCACAGGAAAGAGGACCATACCATCATTACCCACAGGCTCAAACCCAAGCATATGCCCAAGCTCCATAGAATCACTCTCAAAATCCATTATACTCTATTTCTTCGCTGCCATATCTAGTATACTATGCACAACCATATGTTCAATCTCCGTCTTACCCACAATGGCGTACACCAACTCCTCAGAGTCATCCTCCAACTCCACAAACATACCGAAGCCCTTCTAGGCCAGATTTTTGGTCCATGACAAATAATAAAATGAGACAGAAGTTGAGGGATAGCTTCACACCAATTGGAGAGTTATATGCCAGTTTATTCTAAAGATTGGTACAACAGGGCATGATTACTCCTCTCCTTGGGTATACTCCTAACCTATATTTAAGAAGTTTTGATCCTAATGTACGATGTGCATATCATTCTGATGTTCAGGGTCATAGTATTGAAGATTGTCGTTCTTTGAAAAGAGAAATTGAAAATATGATTCAAGATAAATCAATTATGGTACAGAACATTGACAGTGAGGAAAGTTTTAGTCATGCTAATATGTAAACCAGTGGCTAAAATGTCAGGCTGAGCAATTGAGAAGTCACCCCTCTCCCTACTAGGAAGTGGTCTGGTAGCCTGTTTTGTTTTATTTTCTATTATCCGAATTATTTCAGGGTGGTAGTTCAAGATGTATGTTGTTTTGTCCTTTTGTCATTATGTTCAAATCCTTCTATCTTTCATTTTAATTAAATGGAGTATCCTTTTTTCCTTTGTGTTTTAAATTTATGTTGTTTGTTTGTTTTCTTTACATAGTACATTTTATGTTGATTCTAGTGTTATCACATGCTAGCAGAATTTTCATCCAGATCTTAAAATCCAGTATAAGCATGAGCATTGAGTCAAAGGATTAATGTTAGAAAAAAAGAGTATCTGAGGACATAGGTGGAGTGTTAAGACATTTGGTGACAAGTTGAAGACTTATTTGAAAAATTAAGGCAATTATTTTAAGAATCGCAAGAATAACTTGGTCATCAATTGAAAGACATGTCTCAATTAGGTCAAATAGTGAATGTGTGGTCCTACATCAAAAGAAATAGAAAAATCAGCTCCGCGAAAACATGAGTCATTCGATGTGAGGAATGTACAATAAAGGTGGAGTTTGCGAAAGAAGTAGTGACGCACAAACTCAGTCAAAGTTAATGTTGTAAGAGATGTCACAATGATCTTCATCTTTCACTTTCACTTGCATGCTATCTACTAGTATTTTCAAGGATTGATATGACGAAAGCATTTTATTCTGTTATCCAAATATTGTGTCATCCTTTGTTTACCCCATTTAATCTTTAGTCCTATTTTCCTTTCATACCCCTCTTTTGGAATCAAGATAGATTCAGCAAAACTCAAAAGAAAAGTGTCGAGCAAAAGAATAGAGTCAGAAAGTTTAAAAAAAAAAAAGAGAAAAAATGTGTCCAAAAAGAAAAATAGAGTGTCAAGAAAAATAAAATCAGGAAAATCACAAAGAAAAAAAATCAAAAGAAAAAAAGAATTCAGAATCAAGCAAAACAAGCCGCCAGAACTACGCATGACCTGATTCTCCTTTTTCAAGGGTGAGATACGTAGGTTGCCCTACTTTGGGCTTGGTCCAACCAAATAAATAGTTTAGAGTCACCTAGCTAAAGAAACTGGGGCATGGGTTAATCCTCATTGTTTTAGTCAATTCCAAAATTTGTAAGTCCTACCCCACTTCAAGTGTCGTTTGAGCCTCATGTCATTCTTTCTTTCTAACGCTATCCAAAAGCCAAGGTACAACCAAAGAAATACCTTCAGATCAATCTTTGAGAATGTTAAGGCTAAGCATGCAAGGGACATGATGATACATTTTAGGAACTACTTGTCTTTCTCAGCATAAGGAATCAGGAGAGAAACAAAAATGAGAGTCTTATTGGTGAAAACCCTCACAAGTACCATAAGGTGATGGTAAGTCGAGAGAGATAAAAATGAGAGAGTCTTATCGGTGAAAACCCTCATGGTCACTGTAAGACGACTGTGAGTCGAGAAAAATCTAAATAAGAGTCTCATTGGTGAAAACCCTCACAGACACCATAAGACAATGGTGAATTGAGAAAAGGAGAATGAGAGAGGCTTGTTGGTAAAAACCCTTCAAGGTGTCACTGGCCGAATGAGGTCTTAAAGGAAATTGACCTAAAGAAACAACTCATTTTCATAGCCATTAACTCAACAAAAATTGGTAAAAAATTTGATGGAAAGATCAGGCAGCTTAATCCAAAATGCATGGCATAATCATTAGAGTTGACTGTCATTTCTAGATAATTTTTCATTTGTTTGTTTCAAATGGGGACATTCATTGTCTTTTGTTTCTTCTTTTGTTTTTATTTTGTTTTCTTGAGTCAGTTGTCCAAATAAATGTCATCATCATTTTTCTCTTATCTTTGAGTCAAGTTCATAGCAAAACAAATGAGAAAAGATTTCAAAATTAGCTACCGGCTTCTTCAATTGCGAAAAGCAATACAAAAGGACAACACATGAAAGAGACATAATTGTGAGCCGAAATAAGACATGCAGAAATTTTTGTCAACTGACAAGTCTCGCAATTCATGAAAATACCAAGGTTCAAAGGGTTTATCTGGAAGCACGGCAAAGCAGAGATACTGTGTTTGTTTCGGATTCACTCTTGATAATCTGAGTTTGGTTAATGATGCAGCAAGTAGATGATATATACTAATGATTGGAAGCAAGGTTAAATGTGATAGGGGCAAGAGCGATTATCACGGAAGCTAAAGCCACAAACCAGCCACCATGTTTTTAAACTCATAAGTTTTCTTTGTATGAAATAGGAACACATGTTACATTTAGATCAAGAATTTCAAATCCTAGACATCAGAGGCCGTAGTATTCTCATTTCTACAAATGCAAGAGGCAATGTCGTTGCACAGGTCTGGTAATCAAAAACCACTTTGAAGCTCATAATCTAATATCTCGAGGAAACACACTTCCTTGTTGGGCAATTCAAGCAACATTTGTAAGGAGACACACTTTCTTGTTTGGTAATTCAAGCGGTATTTATAAGGAGACACACTTTATTTTTTGGTAATTCAAGTGGTATTTGTAAGGAGATGCACTTCCTTGTTCGAGTAATTCAAGCAACATTTGTAAGGAGACACACTTCCTTGTTTGGACAATTAAAGCAACATTTGTAAAGAGACACACTTTCTTATTTGGGTAATTCAAGCATAATTGGTAAGGAGACACACTTCCTTATTTTGGTAATTTAAGCGGCATTGATAAGGAGACACACTTTCTTGTTTTGATGATTCAAGAGGCATTGGTAAGGAGACGCACTTTCCTGTTTGGGTATTTCTAGCAATATTTGTAAGGAGACGCATTTCTTTGTTTGGGTAATTCAAGTGGCATTTGTAAGGAGATGCACTTCCTTATTTTGGTAATTCAATCAACATCTGTAAGGAGACGTACTTCCTTTTTTGGGTAATTCAAGCAACATCTGTAAGGAGACGCACTTCCTTGTTTGGGTAATTCAAGTGGCATTTGTAAAGAGACACACTTCCTTATTTTAATAACTCAAACAACATTGGAGCCCGCCCGAAGCACAAGGCAAATAAATGGAAAATCAAGCAACAAGGTGAAACAATTGAAAGAAAAGCAAGAAATTGAAAAATTGCAAGTCAGGAGCCCACTTGAAGAATAGGGTGATGAAACTCAAGTCAAGAGTTCAAAAGAAGATGCATAGATAGGACTTTGTAATTTTATTTATCTTTTTAACTCTTGTAATTTTTCATTTTTTGATGTAATGATAGAGCCGCGACTAGAACCTCGATGGAACCTCAGCCGATTCTCCAACTTGGTATAGTCCCTCTTCTTCCAACTCTTTGAGATACCTAGGACTCAATTTCTTCATAACTTGGGTAGTTAGGATGTCCTAATGTAGACTTGGTATCCCTCCTTCCTTCTGTTTCATTCTTTTAATAATGTTCGGGACAAAATTATGTCTCGTTGTCTATTTCTTTGTCTGAAAACACTTTATGTTTACATTCAAAGGGGGCATGCTGTAGAAACCTAATTTTGTCTCTCCCAAGTCTAATTTTATTTATTTTAGCTCACCTTACCACACACCCTCATCTATGTGATTATACCCCACAAAAATATAAAAAATAACAACCCTTAACATAATTCCTAACAAATTCTATCTTATTTTAATCCTATCCTAACCAACTTTACACCTCATCCTAACAACCTACCCCACCCCCTACTCATCACCACATACCCCTATTTCCCCTACCCCTCACGCCTTATTCAAGATAGAAACCAATTCACAAAGACACAAAATAGAAGAGGGCCCACTTGAAAGACACTTTTTGATCTTTTTCCATTTTTCATAAAGGAGAATAAAAATGCACTCAAAGAAGACTCCATTTTCTTTTGGGGCCTACATGATATTTCTTTTACTTCTTTTCTTTCCAAATTGATAGAGGGGGCAGGACCCATATACTCTCAATTTGGAATTTGTTCCTTTACAGAATATACACATATTCTCATAGAAAAGAAAAGCAGGTACACATCGGAGAAGAATTCTTGAGGAAATATAGTTTTCTCACAAATTCCACACAGTCATATACATAGAAAATAGTGAGAAATAGAGAAAGATCGAGGAAGAAGAGAAGAACAGTATTGAGAGAGGTAGAAGTAATTGAGAGAGAGAGAGCGCAACACCGGTGAGAGAAAGAAATCGGAAAATGGGAAATCAGTATGGAAAAGGAGAATAGATCGATTGTTTGTGCTGTTTTTGGTTAAATTTCACCAGGAAAGGGAATTCTATCAATTCTCCGATCAACCACATCCCAAACCACCCTCCTCGATACTACCGGAGCTCCGGTGAAGTAAGAAACAATAAATCCCATTTTATTCTAACAAAACTAGCGTCAAACAGTCACTTCCGATTTCATTTTAGTTTGAATCTCACCGGAATCAACAAAATCGACGACTAAATCAATGAAATCCGACTCGTCCCAGTCGATTTTGATGAAATTCCCACCTGAAAAAAGGATAAAAATAGAAATAAATCAGTCAGGTCTGTTGGGGGTTTAGTCTAGATTTTTAGGGTTTGGATTAGAGTTGGTGGGTCACGGCTGAAGTTCAATTTGAGGTTCCCGGCATGGACTCTATTTCGTTTCATTGAATAACACTACATTTAAATCGATAATTGAGGTCCAATTCTCTTCTCCCTCTCTTTTTATTTTATTCTTTATGATATTCGGTGCTATGGATTGAATGTTTGCATATTTTGTGATCCTTTTTTATGGTGAATAATTGCTTGGTGTTGATTCATTGTTACGTGTTGTGCGATGAAATGATATCTTGTTTGAGAATTAAAATTGGTAATTTGAGAATAAAAGTAGGGCGGGAATTGAAAGTTGATAAAAATGAATATTATCGTTTTGATTCATTGATGTCGTTGATTGTAATAGTGTCATCATTGGTCGAGATGAGTAAGCAAATAGTAGTCTCGGGTAGGCAAATTTAGAACTTGTAGACTGCGGAATGTTTGGAATATGTGTTGAATGGTTTTGTTACCGCATTTGGATCAACTGTATTCATTTTAGCCGGGGAATGCCCCGAGGCCATTTGTATTTATTCACCGGGGAATGCCCCAATGTATTATGTTGGAGGAAGATGTTCGTGATCAAGATCTGAGGCACCGGATAGAGCGTAGTTTAGGATTAGTGTAGTACCTTTTTATTTTGGGTTTGTAATAATTGAACTGGACATTAAATTTTGGATTCTCGTTTGTTTAATTGTTGTGTGTGTTATGTGTTTTATACATTTGTAGTGTCAAATTAGTCGATATGTTCCCACCGAGCAATCATGGTAGAACCACGGGATCGAGGGGGGCCTAACACCTTCCCCTTGGTCAACAGAATTCCTTAGCCGGAATCTCTATTCGCAAACTAGTTTTAAGAGTCAAATCATTTTGAAAAGGATCTTTCAAAGGTGACTTGGCACACCGAATTATATCAAGTGGCGAATCTGAATAAAAAATGTAAATAATCCTTTTTTCGAAACAAATTTTTTATATTTTGTCACTTTAATAATAAAAAACCCTTTCAAACTTAAAAAATCAATCTATTTGGTCAAAATGGGGTGTGATAGGAATCAAGAAGGATAACTCAACTAAAAGGTACGTCTTATAGTAATCAAGGAAATGACTTGACTAAAAGGTACGTCTTCTAGGGGTCAAAGGGAATAACTCAACTAAAAGGTACATCTTATAGGAATCAAGGGAGATGACTTGACTAAAAGGTACGTCTTATAGGAATCAAGGGGGATGACTCAACTAAAAGGTACGTCTTATAGGAATCAAGGGGGATGATTCGACTAAAAGGTACGTCTTATAGGAATCAAGAGGGATGACTCGACTAAAAGGTACGTCTTATAGGAATCAAAGGGGTTGACTCATCTAAAAGGTACGTCTTATAGGAATCAAAGGGGATGACTCGACTAAAAGGTACGTCTTCAAGGGGTCAAAGGGAATGACTCAACTAAAAGGTACGTCTTATAGGAATCAAGGGAGATGACTCGACTAAAAGGTATGTCTTATAGGAATCAAGGGGGATGACTCGACTAAAAGGTACATCTTATAGGAATCAAAAGGGATGACTGGACTAAAAGGTACGTCTTATAGGAATCAAGGGGGATGACTCGACTAAAAGGTATGTCTTATAGGAATCAAAGGGGATAACTCGACTAAAAGGTACGTCTTCTAAGAGTCAAGGGAAATGACTCGACTGGAAGGTACATCTCCTAGGAGTGAAAGTTTAATTTAAGAAGTGTATCGCCTAGCAAATGAAAACTAAAATCCCTAGACAAGTGTGTCTACGAGGGATATAGGATGATGAAGTTTTACCATGATTTTATTATCAAACCTGTGCAGTAATATTGCTTCCTGCATTTGTAAAAGTGAGGCATTGCAACCCTTGATGTTTATTCTCTGAAGTCCCTGCTTTGAAGGTAATATGTTTCCTGTTTCATCAATGAAAACTTGTGAGTTTAAAAAATGGTGGCCGGTTTGTGGCTTTAGCTTTCGCGGCGATCGCTTTTTCCCTCGCCACTTTAACCTTGCTTTCAACTATTAGCATATATCATTGACTTGTTGAATCATTGACCCAAACTCAGATTATTAAGAGTGACTGAAACAAACACAATATCTATGCTTAGTCATGCTTCTCAGATAAACCCTTTAAACCTTGGTATTTTCATGAGTTCCCAAGCTTGTCTGTTGACAAAACTTTCTGCATGCCTTATTCGGCTCATAATCATGTCTCTTTCATATGCTGACTTTGTCTTGCTTTGTGGAATTGAAGAAGCTGGTAGCCAGTTTTGAAATCTTTTCTTACTTATTTTGTCATGGGCTTGACTCAAAGACACGAGAAAAATGACAATGATTTTTTTATTTGGATAACTGACTCAAGAAAATAAAAATAAAACTAAAAATAAAGATAAATATAAGAAAGAAAAGATAATAAATGTCTCCATTTGAAACAAAGAAACCAAAAATTTATCTAAAATGACAATCAATTCTAATGATTATGCCATGCATTTGGATTAAGCTGCTTGATCTTTTCATCCAAACTTTCACCAATTGTTGTTGAGCTAATGACCCTGAAATTGAGTTACTTCCTTGGGTCAATTGCATTCAGAGACCTCATTCGGCTAGTGACACCTTGAAAGGTTTTCGCCAACAAGCCTCTCTCATTTTCTTTCTCTTGGATCACCATTGCCTTATGGTATCCGTGAGGTTTTTTCACCAATGAGATTCTCTAATTTTCATTTCTCTCAACTCACAGTCGTCTTATGGTGCCCGTGAGGATTTTCATCGATAAGACTCTCTCATTTTTTTATCTCAACTCACCATCATCTTACAGTGCCCGGGAGGGTTTTCACCGATAAGACTCTCTCATTTTTATTTCTCTCCCAATTCCTCATGCTGAGGAAGACAAGTAGTTCCCAAAATGCGTCATCACATCCATTGCATGCTTAGCCTTAGAATTCTCAAAGATTAATCTGAAGGTCTTTCTTTAGTTATAGCTTGTCTTTTGGATAGGGTTAGAAAGAAAGGATGGCATGGGGCCCAAACGACACTTGAAGTGGGGTGGGACTTACAACTTTTGAAATTGACTCAAACAATGAGGATTAACTCATGCCCTAGTTTCTTTTGACTGGCAATTCTAAACTTTTTATTTGGTTGGACCGAGCCCAGAGTAGAGCAGCCTACGTATCTCACCCCCGAGAGAAGAGAATCAGGTCAGGCGTAGTTCTGACAACTTGCTTTTTTTTTGCTTGATTCTAATTTTTATTTTCTTTTGTTGACTCTTTTTCTCTTTAGGACTTTTTTGACTTTGTTTTTCTTGACACTTTTTTTTTGACACATTTTCTCTCTTCTTTTTTTTTTTTTGAAACTTTCTGACTCTATTCTTTTGCTCGACACCTTTCTTTTGAATTTTGGTGACTCTATCTTGATTCCAAAAGAGAGGTATGAAAGAAAAAAGGACTAAATCTCAAATGGGGTAAACAAAGGATGACACAATGTTTAGATAACAGAATAAAATACCTTCGTCATATCAATCCTTGAAAATACTAGTACATAGCATGCAAGTGAAAGTGAAAGATGAAGATCATTGTGACATCTCTCACAACATTACATTTGACTGAGTCTATGCGTCACTACTTCTTCCGCAAACTCCACCTTTGTTGTACATTCCTCACACAGAATGACTCATTTTTGTGGAGCTAATATTTTTGTTCCTTTTGATATAGGACCATACATTTACTATTTGACCTAATTGAGACATGTCTTTTAAATGATGACCAAGTTATTCTTGTGAGCCAAGTTATTCTTGTGGTTCTTAAAATAAGTGCCTTAATTTTTAAAGAAGGTTTCAACTTGTCACCAAATGTCTCAGCACTCTACCAATTTTCACAGATGTTTTTTTCTAACCTTAGACCTCTGATTCCATGTTCATGCTTAAACTGGATTTTAAGATCTGGCAGAAAATTCCGTTAGTATGTCATATCACTAGAGTCAACATAAAATGTACTTTGGAAAGAAAACAAACAAACACATATTTAAAAGACAAAGGAAAAAGGGGCACTCCATTTAATTAAAAAGAAAGATAGAAGGGTTTGAACATAACGACAAAGGGACAAAACAAGATAGATCCCGAACTACAACCCTGAAATAATTCGGATAAAAGAAAATAAAACAAAACAAATTACCAAACCTCTTCCTAAGAGAGAGAGGGCGACTTCTTAATTGCTCAGCCTGACATCTTAGCCACTAGTTTGCATATCAGCATTATTAGAGCTTTCCTCAATGCCAATGTTCTGCACCATAATTGATCCATCTTGAATTATCTTTTTAATTTCTCCTTTCAAATCTTGACAATCTTTAATACTATGACCCTGAGCATCAGAATGATACGCACATCGTACATTAGGATCAAAATTTCTTGAACGCCGATTAAGAGTGCACCCAAGGAGAGGAGTGATCATACCCCATTGTACCAATCTGTGAAATAAACTGGCATACGACTCTTCAATTGGTGTGAAGTTATCTCTCGACTTTTGCCTCATTTCATCATTTGGCTTGGATCAAAAATTAGGCTCAGGAGGGTTTTGGTATATTTGTGGAGTTAGAAGACGACTCTGAGGAGTTGGTGTGTTCCACTGTGGCTAAGATAGGGGTTGAACATATGGTTGTACGTTATATATTGGATATAGAGGTAAAGGAGCAGAGTATAATGAATTTTGGGAGTGATTATGTGGATCTTGGGCATGAACTTGGGTTTGAGCCTGAGAGTGATGACAACGGGGTATTCTTGACCGTGCCCGCTATCCAACTACAATAGAAGATGCAACTTCCTTATTATTTGTCTCCCCAATACTTCCTGAACACTTTTGAATTGCTTGAGTTGTCGTTTTCAGTGTTTCAAAACTCATAATGCAACTAGTCTTAATTCCCTCTTCTATCATATCCCCCATTTTAAGAACCTCAATAAATGACTTGCCTAATGCAGGTAACAAGTGTTGATAATATGTTCCATCTTGCACTTGAATAAACATCTCCATGATTTTGCTTTCTTTCATTGGCAGTTTTACTTTAGCAGCTTGTTCGCGCCATCTGATCGTATACTCCATGAAACTCTCAGTATTCTTCTTTTTTTATACTAGTTAGGGATTTCTTGTCAGAGATCAACTCCACATTGTATTGAAATTATTGCACAAATTCATTAGCTAGGTCATCCCAACTAATCTACTTGTCAATGTCTTGGTTAACAAACCATTCCGAAGCTAGGCCTGAAAGACTCTCCCCAAAATAAGCCATGAGTAGTCCTTCCTTCCCTCCAGCACCCCTTAGTTGGTTACAATAGCACCTCAAATGTACCACTGGGTCCCCATGTCCATCATACTTCTCAAACTCTGGAATTATAAAGCCAGGAGGAAGGTTGACACCTGGAAACATGCATAAGTCCTTATATGAGACACTTTTGTAACCCCCAAGTCCTTGCAAGTTCTTCATAGCCAGTTCTAAACTTCTTAATTTTCTGGTTATTTTCTCTTTTTCTTCTGTCATAACAGGCTTCTCAGTGTTAGGAGAAAATTTAGGAGGGTGAGTGTCACCGTAAAGACCAGTCAACTTGAATGTAGGGTCAAAAGTGTAATGCTGATCACCAGTAATATTCAATGCAGGATCTCTTGTAGAGTAGGGAGGCACAACTTGTGGATGAGCATCAAAAGTAGGAGCTTCAGGTGGGGGTGGCACTGCAAAAGCATGAACAACAGGTGGAGCCGAGTATGTGGTAGTCTTGTATTGGGGAGTGAGGAAATGAACATTGAAAGTGTTTGGGTATTCTTGCCCCGGAGTCGATCCTGATGCATGTTGTAGCGTGTCAACAATAATAGTAAATTGTACATGTGACACTGGAGGCAAGCTAGAAAGATATTCCAGATTATCAGTGGGAACTGGAGAAGGCGACAACCCATTAGCCCAAGCTCGATGTATTTCTATCATTTGCTGCCTTAATTTTTGAATCTCTTCATTAGCTCCTAAATTCTTATTTCGCAAACTTCCTATCTGATTAGTGACAATAAACTCGGTATCCTTGTTGGCCATAAATTTCTCTGTGACTTGGTGCAATATGGAGGACCATCCAAAATGCCACAAACCAACCACCTTAAACTAACTGAACAAGAGATAGCAAATGCATTAGAGTTCAACAATTTTTCAAAATGGTCTTTCTGCTTTTCTTTTGAAAAGATCATTGAACCCAAGAAGGACACCTACGTATCTCACTCTCGAAAGAGGAGAATCAGGTGTGCGTAGTTCATGAAGTCTTGCCAAAATGGTCAATTAAACTCTTTTTTCTTTCTTTTTTCTTTTTATTGAAACTTTAAGAAGAAAAGAAAATAACAATTTGCCGAAAGAGTTGACGAAAATCTTTTTGAATTTTTCAGGTTTAACATCCCTATACAAAATGAAATCTATGATTACCAAAACAAATCTTTTTGGGTTTTCAATTTTGCATTTCATACAAAAATGAAAATTTGAAACTATAAAAGAAAAATCTTTTTGTGGTTTTTCTTTTAGAGATGCATATGACATCTACTCTAAATAAAGAGTGAAGAAAATTTTTGAATTTTTTAAATAAGATCTCCGAACCAACAATAGGTTGCCTATGTATCTCACTCCCGAGAGAGGAGAATCAGGGGTGCGTAGTTCGTCCAGATAGGACAATTAAGGATTAAATAACTGACTGAACCCTGACTTGAGAGACGCAACCACAAACAGAAGATGAAAAACAATAAAATATTTTTGAGCTTTTAGTTTGAAACTTCCCATAAGACTGACACCAACAACTATGGATGAGAAAATCTTTTTGGTATTTTTGGTATATGAAATGTACAAAACTTCTGCCATCATTTTTTGAATTTTCCTTTTATAAAAAGCTCCTATTAAAGAATTTAAAAAAAAAAATCAAATTATGAATGCATGGTAAGGGACAAAAGGAAAATCTTTTTGATTTGATTTGATTTTTTTTTTTGAGAAAATGAGTGTGAAAGGTAAAAAATCTTTTGGAATTTTTGGATTGTGAAAAACAAAATCCATAAAGAACTCTAAAAAACTACGAAACTCTCATTTCACTCCTTTTTTCCTCTCTTAGTTTTCAACAATTTCTTGCCTACATACTTTACTTCTAACACATGTTTTTGCCCAAATCAGTCTGTCAAATGACCTTATTACCCTTAAAGATGCAACATTTAGCACGTAGGGATGCTTTAGAAGTGAGTCTCCTACAAAGGACCAAGTGGGCCCCTCTAGGTCTCAATATGATGCACATAAGCATGACCTAAAGGCTGACCTACGCTGGAGTTCACTAACAAGGTTGTTTGGGGGAGCGTATGGTCGATAGTGGCTGTTTTTCTTTCCACCTACTCCATACTAGCCAACGGCTCCCCCTCCTAAAATAAAGGTGACTCAACTATAGGCCGTGTACACATCGTGTACTATAGAACTTGTTGCAGAAAGAATCGACTCGGGTTATGCATATGATGCCAGATATAAAGCGGTAACACATAAGATAAAAACTGTAAACAAAGAGCACGTAGGCACTCAAAAACAATAACACAAACGACAACACAAATAATGTTTATACACCCATGATGTCAAACTAAGCCGATACAATTTCAAAAATAAGCTCGAATTCTGAAAGATTCCCCAGCAGAGTCGCCAGAGCTGTCACACACCTTTTTTTTAACTCCCAAAAAAATATTGGATTTTAATTTTGAAAGAGTTTTCATTACTAAAGTGACAAAATAAAGATTTTTTCTAAAAATGGATTATTTTTACATTTAAAACTCAGATTCGCCATTTGACATAAATTGGATGTGTCAAGTCACCTTTGAAAATCTTTTTTTCAAAATGATTTGACTTTAAAACTGATCTGCGAATAGAGATTCCGATTAAGGAATTCTGTTGACTAAGGGGAAGGTGTTAGGCACCCCTCGGTCCCGTGGTTTGACCACGGTCGCTTGGTGGAGCATATCGGCTAACTTAACACTATGAATGTATAAACCACATAAAACACATAAAACAATCAATCAAACAAATCAAAATAAAACAAATCTCAAGATATAGTGCACAGTCCAAAATAGAAAAATGCAAAAAATATAAATTCTATTCTAAACTAGTCCTAAACTAAGCTTCAATGCTTTAACCGATGCCTCGTTCCTTCATTACGAACCTCTTTTGCGTACATGATACGTCGAGGACATTCCCTGGCGAATAGATACAAGTACCTTGGGACATTACCCGACCAAATCGGTATTAAATGCGATAAAACAAAACCATTCCAACACATATTTCAAACATGCCATCAATCCACCAATTCTAAATTTTCCTATCTCGGCCTACTATTTTCCTACCCACTTGATGACATATTACGTTTAACATCAACAATGAATCAAAATACGATAATATTCACTTTTATCAATTTTTCGATTCCTGCCCCAACTTTATTTTTATCAATCACGCCCATGCTTCAATTATCAATTCACTTTTCAAAGTCTGAAACCAACATCAACCAACACACAACAAGGATTCAAACATACCAAACAACAAATCATTCACATTACATAAATTAAGGGGAGAAAAGATAGAATTGAACCTTTGAAGAATCGATTTCGTTGATAATAATGTTTAGAAAACCCGAACTTAGAATTATGAATAGAACCTCAACCACGAATCAAACTCTAACAACACCAAACTCGACCAACTCGATATCGAAACCGCAATCAAAAATTTGGTTTGAACCTAAACTCAACAACGAAACAAAATCAACTCAAATTGTGAGAAATCCAAACCCGAAACTGAAATCAAACGTAAATCCCAAAACTAGTACCGAGATCGATGAACTAAAATGTAAATCATAACAAGAGAGTCAGTGAGTTTGAAAATTCGATGGACCCGTCGGAACAGTAATAGGAATAGCAACTGGGTGTTTTCCGATGGATTTTGAACTAAAAAATGAGGACCCTTTGCTATGCCTGAGCTCCGGTTAGCTCGGAAACAACCGAAAACAGAGATGTGATCTACAGCGACGAAGTTTCCGGTGAATAAATCTCATTCCCTTACCCTTTTCACTCGATTTTACTCTCAATTCTCACGATTTGGACCTCCTTTTTCTCTATTTTGCTCACTCCGACCAACTCTTCGTTCACTGTGTGCATGTGCATGAAGGAGAAGAACCCAAATCTCTCTCGTTTTTTCTTTCACTGGTTTTTGTGTGTGAGAGTGGTGTGTTCCTGAGTGGTGTATTCTGTGTGAGTTTCTATGATTAGAAAAATGGAAGATGATGGGGAATCCATGGGTGGTGTGTATATTCCTAGTGTGTGCCCCTTTATTTTTTGTTGTTAATGTGTATGTTTATCCCTTTTTTCTTTGTGGACAATAAATATGAGGAGGGGGTCACGTGGGTAGGTAGGGTAGGAGGATATTGGGTGGTGATGTATCCTCTTTTAGTTGGAGATGTTGTTGGGATGTTTAAAAGAAGATAAAATTTGTTAGGATTTGTTAAATGGGATAAAGATAAAAATAAATTAAAAAAATAAAGTGATGAAGTGATTATTTATTTTGTTTTTCTTGTGAAAAAATTACCATGCGGATAGAATATGTGGCAAGATGGGGTAAACGATAAAAATGCTATCGGGGAGGTACAAAATTATGTGTCTACAATTATTGTCGATGAAGAAAGTACTGCCTCATTTTTTTTCTTTTAAAAAGATGTTAATGAAAGAACAGAAGAAAAGGAGGAACTAAGAAGATAGAGGAATCGTCAGAAAAGGTTGGTTTTCACTTATAAGTCAAATCAATTTTGGGCTATAAAATTGTAATCTAATTTTGAGTTACTAGTTTTGCAAGGTAACTTTTTTCTATGTACTTTTTGAAATTATTCCTAAAATAAAAGCCAAAAAGTTCGGTAGACCCTTATACTATGTCTGTTTTGTAATATGGATACTCCTACTTACATGTTTATTATCTGGACCCTTGGACCTGTTAAAAAGCAACATTTTAAACCCCTCTGACGATGTCTATAACACAACCGCTCCACGTCAGCTTCCACGACATTTTTATATATAAAAAATATTAAATATTAAAATAAATAAAGAAAGAAAGAAAGAAAGAAAGAAAACAATCCCTGCCCCCCCCCCCCCCGTTCCTCTTTTCCCTCTCTCTTCCCCTTTTTATTTCTCTTTACCCGTCTCTTATTCTCTTTCTCTCTCTTTCTTCTTCTTCTTCTTCTTTTTCTACTCTTCTATCTTCTCCTTCTTCTTTTCTTTATAAACTGTCCCCAATCAATATATTCTACTTCCAATGAATAAAAAAAAAGTTAAAATTGTTAGATTTTATAAAAAAA